>NW_027440033.1:0-73887 GCF_031893055.1 Leptodactylus fuscus
TAATACTGGTGGGGGGGCTATTTATAAGCACACAATACTGTGTGTGGATGCCACTGTGGAGCATATAATCCTGGGGGGGGGGGGACACCTACTGCGGAGCATATAACACTGGGGGGCTACTGTGGTACTGTGGAGAATATAATATTGTGTGGTGGGCCCACTGCAGAGCATATAATACTGTCTGGGGTCCCCTCACTATTTATATCACACAGTATCTGTTTTATAGCAGACGTGATATTAGTACAGGATGTAAGAATATTACACGGTAACTATAAAACAGATCCTGTGCGATGTAAATAGTGAAAATTAATTGTTCAAAGTCCCAAATGCCGAGACCTTTACATTTCAGTACAACGTTGTTTGTATTATTGAAAGCTCTGTAAAGCCCCACATGACTGTAATTTTTGGTCAGTAACTGTCCGCAATTGTGGATCCGCATAGTATTAAGTCTATATTGTCGTGTTGGCACTCCGCGAAAATTTTGTGGGTTTTGGGTTGCAGTTTGGGCACTCGGTCTCTAAAAGGTTCGCCATCACTGGTATAAGGGTTCTAGGTGTCGCCCTGTATTGCTCGGTTCCGGCGCTCCTTCTCCTTCTCCTCCGTTACGATGTTGATAATGATTTTCTTCTTTATTAATAATTCTCGATAATCCGGAACGTTCTTATCGCAGGTCATCGGTGCAAGCTGTGGAGGCGGGACCAGAAATAATCCCGGGCTCAGTCGCTGAACCTTGAGGGGCCCTAACAGCAGATCTCCAGTTATCAGAGCGCTATCCAGGAGATCTCCAGTTATCAGAGCGCTATCCAGCAGATCTCCAGTTATCAGAGCGCTATCCAGGAGATCTCCAGTTATCAGAGCGCTATCCAGCAGATCTCCAGTTATCAGAGAGCTATCCAGCAGATCTCCAGTTATCAGAGCACTATCCAGCAGATCTCCAGTTATCAGAGGCACTATCCAGCAGATCTCCAGTTATCAGAGCGCTATCCAGCAGATCTCCAGTTATCAGAGCGCTATCCAGCAGATCTCCAGTTATCAGAGCGCTATCCAGCAGATCTCCAGTTATCAGAGGGCTATCCAGCAGATCTCCAGTTATCAGAGCGCTATCCAGGAGATCTCCAGTTATCAGAGCGCTATCCAGCAGATCTCCAGTTATCAGAGCGCTATCCAGGAGATCTCCAGTTATCAGAGCGCTATCCAGGAGATCTCCAGTTATCAGAGCGCTATCCAGCAGATCTCCAGTTATCAGAGCGCTATCCAGGAGATCTCCAGTTATCAGAGCGCTATCCAGCAGATCTCCAGTTATCAGAGCGCTATCCAGCAGATCTCCAGTTATCAGAGCGCTATCCAGGAGATCTCCAGTTATCAGAGCGCTATCCAGCAGATCTCCAGTTATCAGAGGGCTATCCAGCAGATCTCCAGTTATCAGAGGGCTATCCAGGAGATCTCCAGTTATCAGAGCGCTATCCAGGAGATCTCCAGTTATCAGAGCACTATCCAGCAGATCTCCAGTTATCAGAGGGCTATCCAGCAGATCTCCAGTTATCAGAGCGCTATCCAGCAGATCTCCAGTTATCAGAGGGCTATCCAGGAGATCTCCAGTTATCAGAGCGCTATCCAGCAGATCTCCAGTTATCAGAGCGCTATCCAGCAGATCTCCAGTTATCAGAGCGCTATCCAGGAGATCTCCAGTTATCAGAGCGCTATCCAGGAGATCTCCAGTTATCAGAGCGCTATCCAGCAGATCTCCAGTTATCAGAGGGCTATCCAGCAGATCTCCAGTTATCAGAGGGCTATCCAGCAGATCTCCAGTTATCAGAGCGCTATCCAGGAGATCTCCAGTTATCAGAGGGCTATCCAGGAGATCTCCAGTTATCAGAGCGCTATCCAGCAGATCTCCAGTTATCAGAGCGCTATCCAGGAGATCTCCAGTTATCAGAGGGCTATCGAGCAGATCTCCAGTTATCATAGCGCTATCCAGCAGATCTCCAGTTATCAGAGCACTATCCAGCAGATCTCCAGTTATCAGAGGGCTATCCAGCAGATCTCCAGTTATCACAGCTCTATCCAGCAGATCTCCAGTTATCAGAGCGCTATCCAGGAGATCTCCAGTTATCAGAGGGCTATCCAGCAGATCTCCAGTTATCAGAGCGCTATCCAGCAGATCTCCAGTTATCACAGCTCTATCCAGCAGATCTCCAGTTATCAGAGTGCTATCCAGGAGATCTCCAGTTATCAGAGCGCTATCCAGGAGATCTCCAGTTATCAGAGGGCTATCCAGCAGATCTCCAGTTATCAGAGCGCTATCCAGCAGATCTCCAGTTATCAGAGCGCTATCCAGCAGATCTCCAGTTATCAGAGCTCTATCCAGCAGATCTCCAGTTATCAGAGTGCTATCCAGGAGATCTCAGTTATCAGAGCGCTATCCAGGAGATCTCCAGTTATCAGAGCGCTATCCAGCAGATCTCCAGTTATCAGAGCGCTATCCAGGAGATCTCCAGTTATCAGAGCGCTATCCAGCAGATCTCCAGTTATCAGAGTGCTATCCAGGAGATCTCCAGTTATCAGAGCGCTATCCAGCAGATCTCCAGTTATCAGAGCGCTATCCAGCAGATCTCCAGTTATCAGAGCGCTATCCAGGAGATCTCCAGTTATCAGAGCGCTATCCAGCAGATCTCTAGTTATCAGAGCGCTATCCAGCAGATCTCCAGTTATCAGAGCACTATCCAGCAGATCTCCAGTTATCAGAGTGCTATCCAGGAGATCTCCAGTTATCAGAGCGCTATCCTGGAGATCTCCAGTTATCAGAGGGCTATCCAGCAGATCTCCAGTTATCAGAGCGCTATCCAGCAGATCTCCAGTTATCAGAGCACTATCCAGCAGATCTCCAGTTATCAGAGCGCTATCCAGTAGATCTCCAGTTATCAGAGCGCTATCCAGCAGATCTCCAGTTATCAGAGCGCTATCCAGGAGATCTCCAGTTATCGCAGCTCTATCTAGCAGATCTCCAGTTATCAGAGGGCTATCCAGCAGATCTCCAGTTATCAGAGCGCTATCCAGCAGATCTCCAGTTATCAGAGCGCTATCCAGGAGATCTCCAGTTATCAGAGCTCTATCCAGCAGATCTCCAGTTATCACAGCTCTAAACAGCAGATCTCCAGTTATCAGAGCGCTATCCAGCAGATCTCCAGTTATCACAGCTCTATCCAGCAGATCTCCAGTTATCAGAGCGCTATCCAGCAGATCTCCAGTTATCAGAGCGCTATCCAGCAGATCTCCAGTTATCAGAGCGCTATCCAGCAGATCTCCAGCTATCAGAGCGCTATCCAGCAGATCTCCAGTTATCAGAGCGCTATCCAGGAGATCTCCAGTTATCAGAGGGCTATCGAGCAGATCTCCAGTTATCATAGCACTATCCAGCAGATCTCCAGTTATCAGAGGGCTATCCAGCAGATCTCCAGTTATCAGAGGGCTATCCAGCAGATCTCCAGTTATCAGAGCGCTATCCAGCAGATCTCCAGTTATCAGAGCGCTATCCAGGAGATCTCCAGTTATCAGAGCGCTATACAGCAGATCTCCAGTTATCACAGCTCTATCCAGCAGATCTCCAGTTATCAGAGGGCTATCCAGCAGATCTCCAGTTATCAGAGCGCTATCCAGCAGATCTCCAGTTATCAGAGCGCTATCCAGCAGATCTCCAGCTATCAGAGCGCTATCCAGGAGATCTCCAGATATCAGAGCACTATCCAGCAGATCTCCAGTTATCAGAGGGCTATCCAGGAGATCTCCAGTTATCAGAGCGCTATCCAGCAGATCTCCAGTTATCAGAGCGCTATCCAGCAGATCTCCAGTTATCAGAGCGCTATCCAGGAGATCTCCAGTTATCAGAGCGCTATCCAGCAGATCTCCAGTTATCAGAGCACTATCCAGCAGATCTCCAGTTATCAGAGCGCTATCCAGCAGATCTCCAGTTATCAGAGCACTATCCAGCAGATCTCCAGTTATCAGAGCGCTATCCAGCAGATCTCCAGTTATCAGAGCGCTATCCAGCAGATCTCCAGTTATCAGAGCGCTATCCAGCAGATCTCCAGTTATCAGAGCGCTATCCAGCAGATCTCCAGTTATCAGAGCGCTATCCAGGAGATCTCCAGTTATCAGAGCGCTATCCAGCAGATCTCCAGTTATAAGAGCGCTATCCAGCAGATCTCCAGTTATCAGAGCGCTATCCAGCAGATCTCCAGTTATCAGAGCGCTATCCAGCAGATCTCCAGTTATCAGAGCGCTACCCAGCAGATCTCCAGATATCAGAGCGCTATCCAGCAGATCTCCAGTTATCAGAGCGCTATCCAGCAGATCTCCAGTTATCAGAGCGCTATCCAGCAGATCTCCAGTTATCAGAGCGCTATCCAGGAGATCTCCAGTTATCACAGCTCTATCCAGCAGATCTCCAGTTATCACAGCTCTATCCAGCAGATCTCCAGTTATCACAGCTCTATCCAGCAGATCTCCAGTTATCAGAGCGCTATCCAGCAGATCTCCAGTTATCAGAGCGCTATCCAGCAGATCTCCAGTTATCAGAGCGCTATCCAGGAGATCTCCAGTTATCAGAGCGCTATCCAGCAGATCTCCAGTTATCAGAGCGCTATCCAGCAGATCTCCAGTTATCAGAGGGCTATCCAGCAGATCTCCAGTTATCAGAGCGCTATCCAGGAGATCTCCAGTTATCAGAGCGCTATCCAGGAGATCTCCAGTTATCAGAGCGCTATCCAGCAGATCTCCAGTTATCAGAGCGCTATCCAGCAGATCTCCAGTTATCAGAGGGCTATCCAGCAGATCTCCAGTTATCAGAGCGCTATCCAGGAGATCTCCAGTTATCAGAGCGCTATCCAGCAGATCTCCAGTTATCAGAGCGCTATCCAGCAGATCTCCAGTTATCAGAGCACTATCCAGCAGATCTCCAGTTATCAGAGTGCTATCCAGGAGATCTCCAGTTATCAGAGCGCTATCCTGGAGATCTCCAGTTATCAGAGGGCTATCCAGCAGATCTCCAGTTATCAGAGCGCTATCCAGCAGATCTCCAGTTATCAGAGCACTATCCAGCAGATCTCCAGTTATCAGAGCGCTATCCAGCAGATCTCCAGTTATCAGAGCGCTATCCAGCAGATCTCCAGTTATCAGAGCGCTATCCAGCAGATCTCCAGTTATCAGAGCGCTATCCAGCAGATCTCCAGTTATCAGAGCGCTATCCAGGAGATCTCCAGTTATCGCAGCTCTATCCAGCAGATCTCCAGTTATCAGAGGGCTATCCAGCAGATCTCTAGTTATCAGAGCGCTATCCAGCAGATCTCCAGTTATCAGAGCGCTATCCAGGAGATCTCCAGTTATCAGAGCTCTATCCAGCAGATCTCCAGTTATCACAGCTCTATCCAGCAGATCTCCAGTTATCAGAGCGCTATCCAGCAGATCTCCAGTTATCACAGCTCTATCCAGCAGATCTCCAGTTATCAGAGCGCTATCCAGCAGATCTCCAGTTATCAGAGCGCTATCCAGCAGATCTCCAGTTATCAGAGCGCAATCCAGCAGATCTCCAGCTATCAGAGCGCTATCCAGCAGATCTCCAGTTATCAGAGCGCTATCCAGGAGATCTCCAGTTATCAGAGGGCTATCGAGCAGATCTCCAATTATCATAGCACTATCCAGCAGATCTCCAGTTATAAGAGCGCTATCCAGCAGATCTCCAGTTATCAGAGGGCTATCCAGCAGATCTCCAGTTATCAGAGCGCTATCCAGCAGATCTCCAGTTATCAGAGCGCTATCCAGGAGATCTCCAGTTATCAGAGCGCTATCCAGGAGATCTCCAGTTATCACAGCTCTATCCAGCAGATCTCCAGTTATCACAGCTCTATCCAGCAGATCTCCAGTTATCACAGCTCTATCCAGCAGATCTCCAGTTATCAGAGCGCTATCCAGCAGATCTCCAGTTATCAGAGCGCTATCCAGCAGATCTCCAGTTATCAGAGCGCTATCCAGGAGATCTCCAGTTATCAGAGCACTATCCAGCAGATCTCCAGTTATCAGAGCGCTATCCAGGAGATCTCCAGTTATCAGAGCACTATCCAGCAGATCTCCAGTTATCAGAGGGCTATCCAGGAGATCTCCAGTTATCAGAGCACTATCCAGCAGATCTCCAGTTATCAGAGGGCTATCCAGCAGATCTCCAGTTATCAGAGCGCTATCCAGCAGATCTCCAGTTATCAGAGCGCTATCCAGGAGATCTCCAGTTATCAGAGCACTATCCAGCAGATCTCCAGTTATCAGAGCGCTATCCAGGAGATCTCCAGTTATCAGAGCACTATCCAGCAGATCTCCAGTTATCAGAGCGCTATCCAGGAGATCTCCAGTTATCAGAGCACTATCCAGCAGATCTCCAGTTATCAGAGCGCTATCCAGCAGATCTCCAGTTATCACAGCTCTATCCAGCAGATCTCCAGTTATCACAGCTCTATCCAGCAGATCTCCAGTTATCAGAGCGCTATCCAGGAGATCTCCAGTTATCAGAGGGCTATCGAGCAGATCTCCAGTTATCATAGCACTATCCAGCAGATCTCCAGTTATCAGAGTGATATCCAGCAGATCTCCAGTTATCAGAGGGCTATCCAGCAGATCTCCAGTTATCAGAGTGCTATCCAGCAGATCTCCAGTTATCAGAGCGCTATCCAGCAGATCTCCAGTTATCAGAGCGCTATCCAGGAGATCTCCAGATATCAGAGCACTATCCAGCAGATCTCCAGTTATCAGAGGGCTATCCAGGAGATCTCCAGTTATCAGAGCGCTATCCAGCAGATCTCCAGTTATCAGAGCGCTATCCAGGAGATCTCCAGTTATCAGAGGGCTATCCAGGAGATCTCCAGTTATCAGAGCGCTATCCAGCAGATCTCCAGTTATCAGAGCGCTATCCAGCAGATCTCCAGTTATCAGAGGGCTATCTAGGAGATCTCCAGTTATCAGAGGGCTATCCAGCAGATCTCCAGTTATCAGAGGGCTATCCAGCAGATCTCCAGTTATCAGAGCGCTATCCAGCAGATCTCCAGTTATCAGAGGGCTATCCAGCAGATCTCCAGTTATCAGAGCACTATCCAGCAGATCTCCAGTTATCAGAGGGCTATCCAGTAGATCTCCAGTTATCAGAGGGCTATCCAGGAGATCTCCAGTTATCAGAGCGCTATCCAGCAGATCTCCAGTTATCAGAGCGCTATCCAGCAGATCTCCAGTTATCACAGCTCTATCCAGCAGATCTCCAGTTATCAGAGCGCTATCCAGCAGATCTCCAGTTATCAGAGCGCTATCCAGGAGATCTCCAGTTATCAGAGCACTATCCAGCAGATCTCCAGTTATCAGAGGGCTATCCAGGAGATCTCCAGTTATCAGAGCGCTATCCAGCAGATCTCCAGTTATCAGAGGGCTATCCAGCAGATCTCCAGTTATCAGAGCGCTATCCAGCAGATCTCCAGTTATCAGAGGGCTATCTAGGAGATCTCCAGTTATCAGAGCGCTATCCAGCAGATCTCCAGTTATCAGAGCACTATCCAGCAGATCTCCAGTTATCAGAGCGCTACCCAGCAGATCTCCAGTTATCAGAGGGCTATCTAGGAGATCTCCAGTTATCAGAGCGCTATCCAGCAGATCTCCAGTTATCAGAGGGCTATCCAGCAGATCTCCAGTTATCAGAGCGCTATCTAGCAGATCTCCAGTTATCAGAGCGCTATCCAGCAGATCTCCAGTTATCAGAGCGCTATCCAGCAGATCTCCAGTTATCAGAGCGCTATCCAGGAGATCTCCAGTTATCAGAGCACTATCCAGCAGATCTCCAGTTATCAGAGCACTATCCAGCAGATCTCCAGTTATCAGAGCGCTATCCAGCAGATCTCCAGTTATCAGAGCGCTATCCAGCAGATCTCCAGTTATCAGAGCGTTATCCAGTAGATCTCCAGTTATCAGAGCGCTATCCAGGAGATCTCCAGTTATCAGAGCGCTATCCTGGAGATCTCCAATTATCAGAGCGCTATCCAGGAGATCTCCAGTTATCAGAGCGCTATCCAGCAGATCTCCAGTTATCAGAGTGCTATCCAGGAGATCTCCAGTTATCAGAGCGCTACCCAGCAGATCTCCAGTTATCAGAGGGCTATCTAGGAGATCTCCAGTTATCAGAGCGCTATCCAGCAGATCTCCAGTTATCAGAGGGCTATCCAGCAGATCTCCAGTTATCAGAGCGCTATCTAGCAGATCTCCAGTTATCAGAGCGCTATCCAGCAGATCTCCAGTTATCAGAGCGCTATCCAGCAGATCTCCAGTTATCAGAGCGCTATCCAGGAGATCTCCAGTTATCAGAGCGCTATCCAGCAGATCTCCAGTTATCAGAGCACTATCCAGCAGATCTCCAGTTATCAGAGCGCTATCCAGCAGATCTCCAGTTATCAGAGCGCTATCCAGCAGATCTCCAGTTATCAGAGCGTTATCCAGTAGATCTCCAGTTATCAGAGCGCTATCCAGGAGATCTCCAGTTATCAGAGCGCTATCCTGGAGATCTCCAATTATCAGAGCGCTATCCAGGAGATCTCCAGTTATCAGAGCGCTATCCAGCAGATCTCCAGTTATCAGAGTGCTATCCAGGAGATCTCCAGTTATCAGAGCGCTATCCAGGAGATCTCCAGTTATCAGAGCGCTATCCAGCAGATCTCCAGTTGTCACAGCTCTATCCAGGAGATCTCCAGTTATCAGAGCGCTATCCAGCAGATCTCCAGTTATCAGAGCGCTATCCAGGAGATCTCCAGTTATCAGAGGGCTATCCAGCAGATCTCGTTATCAGAGCGCTATCCAGGAGATCTCCAGTTATCAGAGAGCTATCCAGGAGATCTCCAGTTATCAGAGTGCTATCAAGCAGATCTCCAGTTATCAGAGCGCTATCCAGCAGATCTCCAGTTATCAGAGCACTATCCAGCAGATCTCCAGTTATCAGAGCGCTATCCAGCAGATCTCCAGTTATCAGAGGGCTATCCAGCAGATCTCCAGTTATCAGAGTGCTATCCAGCAGATCTCCAGTTATCAGAGCGCTATCCAGCAGATCTCCAGTTATCAGAGCGCTATCCAGGAGATCTCCAGATATCAGAGCACTATCCAGCAGATCTCCAGTTATCAGAGGGCTATCCAGGAGATCTCCAGTTATCAGAGCGCTATCCAGGAGATCTCCAGTTATCAGAGGGCTATCCAGCAGATCTCCAGTTATCAGAGGGCTATCTAGGAGATCTCCAGTTATCAGAGGGCTATCCAGCAGATCTCCAGTTATCAGAGGGCTATCCAGCAGATCTCCAGTTATCAGAGCGCTATCCAGCAGATCTCCAGTTATCAGAGGGCTATCCAGCAGATCTCCAGTTATCAGAGAACTATCCAGCAGATCTCCAGTTATCAGAGGGCTATCCAGTAGATCTCCAGTTATCAGAGGGCTATCCAGGAGATCTCCAGTTATCAGAGCGCTATCCAGCAGATCTCCAGTTATCAGAGCGCTATCCAGCAGATCTCCAGTTATCAGAGGGCTATCCAGCAGATCTCCAGTTATCAGAGCGCTATCCAGCAGATCTCCAGTTATCAGAGGGCTATCTAGGAGATCTCCAGTTATCAGAGCGCTATCCAGCAGATCTCCAGTTATCAGAGCACTATACAGCAGATCTCCAGTTATCAGAGCGCTATCCAGCAGATCTCCAGTTATCAGAGGGCTATCCAGCAGATCTCCAGTTATCAGAGCGCTATCCAGCAGATCTCCAGTTATCAGAGCGCTATCCAGCAGATCTCCAGTTATCAGAGCGCTATCCAGCAGATCTCCAGTTATCAGAGGGCTATCTAGGAGATCTCCAGTTATCAGAGCGCTATCCAGCAGATCTCCAGTTATCAGAGCGCTATCCAGCAGATCTCCAGTTATCAGAGCGCTATCCAGGAGATCTCCAGTTATCAGAGCGCTATCCAGCAGATCTCCAGTTATCAGAGCGCTATCCAGCAGATCTCCAGTTATCAGAGCGCTATCCAGTAGATCTCCAGTTATCAGAGCGCTATCCAGGAGATCTCCAGTTATCAGAGCGCTATCCAGGAGATCTCCAGTTATCAGAGCGCTATCCAGCAGATCTCCAGTTATCAGAGCGCTATCCAGCAGATCTCCAGTTATCAGAGGGCTATCCAGCAGATCTCCAGTTATCAGAGCGCTATCCAGGAGATCTCCAGTTATCAGAGCGCTATCCAGCAGATCTCCAGTTATCAGAGCGCTATCCAGCAGATCTCCAGTTATCAGAGCACTATCCAGCAGATCTCCAGTTATCAGAGTGCTATCCAGGAGATCTCCAGTTATCAGAGCGCTATCCTGGAGATCTCCAGTTATCAGAGGGCTATCCAGCAGATCTCCAGTTATCAGAGCGCTATCCAGCAGATCTCCAGTTATCAGAGCACTATCCAGCAGATCTCCAGTTATCAGAGCGCTATCCAGCAGATCTCCAGTTATCAGAGCGCTATCCAGCAGATCTCCAGTTATCAGAGCGCTATCCAGCAGATCTCCAGTTATCAGAGCGCTATCCAGCAGATCTCCAGTTATCAGAGCGCTATCCAGGAGATCTCCAGTTATCAGAGCGCTATCCAGCAGATCTCCAGTTATCAGAGCGCTATCCAGGAGATCTCCAGTTATCAGAGCGCTATCCAGCAGATCTCCAGTTATCAGAGCGCTATCCAGGAGATCTCCAGTTATCAGAGCTCTATCCAGCAGATCTCCAGTTATCACAGCTCTATCCAGCAGATCTCCAGTTATCAGAGCGCTATCCAGCAGATCTCCAGTTATCACAGCTCTATCCAGCAGATCTCCAGTTATCAGAGCGCTATCCAGCAGATCTCCAGTTATCAGAGCGCTATCCAGCAGATCTCCAGTTATCAGAGCGCAATCCAGCAGATCTCCAGCTATCAGAGCGCTATCCAGCAGATCTCCAGTTATCAGAGCGCTATCCAGGAGATCTCCAGTTATCAGAGGGCTATCGAGCAGATCTCCAATTATCATAGCACTATCCAGCAGATCTCCAGTTATAAGAGCGCTATCCAGCAGATCTCCAGTTATCAGAGGGCTATCCAGCAGATCTCCAGTTATCAGAGCGCTATCCAGCAGATCTCCAGTTATCAGAGCGCTATCCAGGAGATCTCCAGTTATCAGAGCGCTATCCAGGAGATCTCCAGTTATCACAGCTCTATCCAGCAGATCTCCAGTTATCACAGCTCTATCCAGCAGATCTCCAGTTATCACAGCTCTATCCAGCAGATCTCCAGTTATCAGAGCGCTATCCAGCAGATCTCCAGTTATCAGAGCGCTATCCAGCAGATCTCCAGTTATCAGAGCGCTATCCAGGAGATCTCCAGTTATCAGAGCACTATCCAGCAGATCTCCAGTTATCAGAGCGCTATCCAGGAGATCTCCAGTTATCAGAGCACTATCCAGCAGATCTCCAGTTATCAGAGGGCTATCCAGGAGATCTCCAGTTATCAGAGCACTATCCAGCAGATCTCCAGTTATCAGAGGGCTATCCAGCAGATCTCCAGTTATCAGAGCGCTATCCAGCAGATCTCCAGTTATCAGAGCGCTATCCAGGAGATCTCCAGTTATCAGAGCACTATCCAGCAGATCTCCAGTTATCAGAGCGCTATCCAGGAGATCTCCAGTTATCAGAGCACTATCCAGCAGATCTCCAGTTATTAGAGCGCTATCCAGGAGATCTCCAGTTATCAGAGCACTATCCAGCAGATCTCCAGTTATCAGAGGGCTATCCAGCAGATCTCCAGTTATCAGAGCGCTATCCAGCAGATCTCCAGTTATCACAGCTCTATCCAGCAGATCTCCAGTTATCACAGCTCTATCCAGCAGATCTCCAGTTATCAGAGCGCTATCCAGGAGATCTCCAGTTATCAGAGGGCTATCGAGCAGATCTCCAGTTATCATAGCACTATCCAGCAGATCTCCAGTTATCAGAGTGATATCCAGCAGATCTCCAGTTATCAGAGGGCTATCCAGCAGATCTCCAGTTATCAGAGTGCTATCCAGCAGATCTCCAGTTATCAGAGCGCTATCCAGCAGATCTCCAGTTATCAGAGCGCTATCCAGGAGATCTCCAGATATCAGAGCACTATCCAGCAGATCTCCAGTTATCAGAGGGCTATCCAGGAGATCTCCAGTTATCAGAGCGCTATCCAGCAGATCTCCAGTTATCAGAGCGCTATCCAGGAGATCTCCAGTTATCAGAGGGCTATCCAGGAGATCTCCAGTTATCAGAGCGCTATCCAGCAGATCTCCAGTTATCAGAGCGCTATCCAGCAGATCTCCAGTTATCAGAGGGCTATCTAGGAGATCTCCAGTTATCAGAGGGCTATCCAGCAGATCTCCAGTTATCAGAGGGCTATCCAGCAGATCTCCAGTTATCAGAGCGCTATCCAGCAGATCTCCAGTTATCAGAGGGCTATCCAGCAGATCTCCAGTTATCAGAGCACTATCCAGCAGATCTCCAGTTATCAGAGGGCTATCCAGTAGATCTCCAGTTATCAGAGGGCTATCCAGGAGATCTCCAGTTATCAGAGCGCTATCCAGCAGATCTCCAGTTATCAGAGCGCTATCCAGCAGATCTCCAGTTATCACAGCTCTATCCAGCAGATCTCCAGTTATCAGAGCGCTATCCAGCAGATCTCCAGTTATCAGAGCGCTATCCAGGAGATCTCCAGTTATCAGAGCACTATCCAGCAGATCTCCAGTTATCAGAGGGCTATCCAGGAGATCTCCAGTTATCAGAGCGCTATCCAGCAGATCTCCAGTTATCAGAGGGCTATCCAGCAGATCTCCAGTTATCAGAGCGCTATCCAGCAGATCTCCAGTTATCAGAGGGCTATCTAGGAGATCTCCAGTTATCAGAGCGCTATCCAGCAGATCTCCAGTTATCAGAGCACTATCCAGCAGATCTCCAGTTATCAGAGCGCTACCCAGCAGATCTCCAGTTATCAGAGGGCTATCTAGGAGATCTCCAGTTATCAGAGCGCTATCCAGCAGATCTCCAGTTATCAGAGGGCTATCCAGCAGATCTCCAGTTATCAGAGCGCTATCCAGCAGATCTCCAGTTATCAGAGCGCTATCCAGCAGATCTCCAGTTATCAGAGCGTTATCCAGTAGATCTCCAGTTATCAGAGCGCTATCCAGGAGATCTCCAGTTATCAGAGCGCTATCCTGGAGATCTCCAATTATCAGAGCGCTATCCAGGAGATCTCCAGTTATCAGAGCGCTATCCAGCAGATCTCCAGTTATCAGAGTGCTATCCAGGAGATCTCCAGTTATCAGAGCGCTATCCAGGAGATCTCCAGTTATCAGAGCGCTATCCAGCAGATCTCCAGTTGTCACAGCTCTATCCAGGAGATCTCCAGTTATCAGAGCGCTATCCAGCAGATCTCCAGTTATCAGAGCGCTATCCAGGAGATCTCCAGTTATCAGAGGGCTATCCAGCAGATCTCGTTATCAGAGCGCTATCCAGGAGATCTCCAGTTATCAGAGAGCTATCCAGGAGATCTCCAGTTATCAGAGTGCTATCAAGCAGATCTCCAGTTATCAGAGCGCTATCCAGCAGATCTCCAGTTATCAGAGCACTATCCAGCAGATCTCCAGTTATCAGAGCGCTATCCAGCAGATCTCCAGTTATCAGAGGGCTATCCAGCAGATCTCCAGTTATCAGAGTGCTATCCAGCAGATCTCCAGTTATCAGAGCGCTATCCAGCAGATCTCCAGTTATCAGAGCGCTATCCAGGAGATCTCCAGATATCAGAGCACTATCCAGCAGATCTCCAGTTATCAGAGGGCTATCCAGGAGATCTCCAGTTATCAGAGCGCTATCCAGGAGATCTCCAGTTATCAGAGGGCTATCCAGCAGATCTCCAGTTATCAGAGGGCTATCTAGGAGATCTCCAGTTATCAGAGGGCTATCCAGCAGATCTCCAGTTATCAGAGGGCTATCCAGCAGATCTCCAGTTATCAGAGCGCTATCCAGCAGATCTCCAGTTATCAGAGGGCTATCCAGCAGATCTCCAGTTATCAGAGAACTATCCAGCAGATCTCCAGTTATCAGAGGGCTATCCAGTAGATCTCCAGTTATCAGAGGGCTATCCAGGAGATCTCCAGTTATCAGAGCGCTATCCAGCAGATCTCCAGTTATCAGAGCGCTATCCAGCAGATCTCCAGTTATCAGAGGGCTATCCAGCAGATCTCCAGTTATCAGAGCGCTATCCAGCAGATCTCCAGTTATCAGAGGGCTATCTAGGAGATCTCCAGTTATCAGAGCGCTATCCAGCAGATCTCAAGTTATCAGAGCACTATACAGCAGATCTCCAGTTATCAGAGCGCTATCCAGCAGATCTCCAGTTATCAGAGGGCTATCCAGCAGATCTCCAGTTATCAGAGCGCTATCCAGCAGATCTCCAGTTATCAGAGCGCTATCCAGCAGATCTCCAGTTATCAGAGCGCTATCCAGCAGATCTCCAGTTATCAGAGGGCTATCTAGGAGATCTCCAGTTATCAGAGCGCTATCCAGCAGATCTCCAGTTATCAGAGCGCTATCCAGGAGATCTCCAGTTATCAGAGCGCTATCCAGCAGATCTCCAGTTATCAGAGCGCTATCCAGCAGATCTCCAGTTATCAGAGCGCTATCCAGTAGATCTCCAGTTATCAGAGCGCTATCCAGGAGATCTCCAGTTATCAGAGCGCTATCCTGGAGATCTCCAGTTATCAGAGCGCTATCCAGGAGATCTCCAGTTATCAGAGCGCTATCCAGCAGATCTCCAGTTATCAGAGTGTTATCCAGGAGATCTCCAGTTATCAGAGCGCTATCCAGGAGATCTCCAGTTATCAGAGCGCTATCCAGCAGATCTCCAGTTGTCACAGCTCTATCCAGGAGATCTCCAGTTATCAGAGCGCTATCCAGCAGATCTCCAGTTATCAGAGCGCTATCCAGGAGATCTCCAGTTATCAGAGCGCTATCCAGCAGATCTCCAGTTATCAGAGCGCTATCCAGGAGATCTCCAGTTATCAGAGAGCTATCCAGCAGATCTCCAGTTATCAGAGTGCTATCAAGCAGATCTCCAGTTATCAGAGCGCTATCCAGCAGATCTCCAGTTATCAGAGCGCTATCCAGCAGATCTCCAGTTATCAGAGCGCTATCCAGCAGATCTCGTTATCAGAGCGCTATCCAGGAGATCTCCAGTTATCAGAGAGCTATCCAGCAGATCTCCAGTTATCAGAGGGCTATCCAGCAGATCTCCAGTTATCAGAGCGCTATCCAGCAGATCTCGTTATCAGAGCGCTATCCAGGAGATCTCCAGTTATCAGAGAGCTATCCAGGAGATCTCCAGTTATCAGAGTGCTATCAAGCAGATCTCCAGTTATCAGAGGGCTATCCAGCAGATCTCCAGTTATCAGAGGGCTATCCAGCAGATCTCAAGTTATCAGAGCACTATCCAGCAGATCTCCAGTTATCAGAGCGCTATCCAGCAGATCTCCAGTTATCAGAGGGCTATCCAGCAGATCTCCAGTTATCAGAGTGCTATCCAGCAGATCTCCAGTTATCAGAGCGCTATCCAGCAGATCTCCAGTTATCAGAGGGCTATCCAGGAGATCTCCAGTTATCAGAGCGCTATCCAGCAGATCTCCAGTTATCAGAGGGCTATCCAGCAGATCTCCAGTTATCAGAGTGCTATCCAGCAGATCTCCAGTTATCAGAGCGCTATCCAGCAGATCTCCAGTTATCAGAGCGCTATCCAGGAGATCTCCAGATATCAGAGCACTATCCAGCAGATCTCCAGTTATCAGAGGGCTATCCAGGAGATCTCCAGTTATCAGAGCGCTATCCAGCAGATCTCCAGTTATCAGAGGGCTATCCAGCAGATCTCCAGTAATCAGAGCACTATCCAGCAGATCTCCAGTTATCAGAGCGCTATCCAGCAGATCTCCAGTTATCAGAGCGCTATCCAGCAGATCTCCAGTTATCAGAGTGCTATCCAGGAGATCTCCAGTTATCAGAGCGCTATCCAGCAGATCTCCAGTTATCAGAGCACTATCCAGCAGATCTCCAGTTATCAGAGCGCTATCCAGCAGATCTCCAGTTATCAGAGCGCTATCCAGGAGATCTCCAGTTATCAGAGCGCTATCCAGGAGACCTCCAGTTGTCAGAGCGCTATCCTGGAGATCTCCAGTTGTCAGGTCCTTTCCCTGGCAAGATGCTACATTATCTAAGTTAACAAATGGAGCAATGTCAATGGAACCAGTCAGCAAACTGGACTGAGAACTCTATGGTTGCGCTCCTGTAATGCCGAGACAGTTGTTCTCTTTATATCAAGTACTTGTGCAGATAATGAAGAAACGGGATGTCGGGAGATTTCAGCTCTGAAGACTGCAGCATTGTAAGCACAGCTCAGTATTATAGCACTAAGCACAGCTGAGGTGCTGTTACAATGTATCAGGCTGTGTCGCTCACAGAGCACTGTCTACACTGTAACACTGACCTGTTCAGCTCACAGAGCATTGTCCAAGTGACCACACACTTATGCATTGAGGCATCAATGGGACTGATGGTGTGACGACCCCCGGCATTATGTTCCTGAGCCCCCCGACATCCCCACATCGGTCGTCTCAGCTGTGTAGGGAACACAGAGAGGAAATGAGAATGTGACAGACAATGGCCGCCCGCTGTACAGCGACTAATCCCTTAATGCCCCATTGGTTGGTGGTCCCCATGGGAGCCATGTTTGGTCATTGCTCAGTGAGAAGTGACAATCTCTTATTCTCACCCAGTGGGGGGGGGCAATGTGGGTGACCATACAAAGAGGGCGACACAGCGACAGCGAAGGTCACATGACTTGTCTATGTTCGGGGGGGGGGAGAGAATCTATGTAAAGGCTGACAACCACCCGGCATGGAGGCCGTGGAGTGTCAGGCCAGTGCCCAGCTGTGACCCTATGGTCCTGCTCACACACCCCGCGAGGCCCCTCCCTCTGAGAAAACAGGGACAATTATAGGGACTCATTATCCCAACAGGAAATGTGGGCCGAAATCAAAGAAGAAGGGTCAGTGATCCCCCTCCCCCAGATCCTTATCACACATCAAGGGCTGAGCCTTCACCCTGGAGCAATCATCTGCAGCACAATATCCTGAGCTTTCAACTCCTGTAATGGACATGGGAAGAAATTCCCCCGCCCCATAATAACCCGGGTAATTACAGGTCCTGCAGCCACTTCATTATCTTATCGGATTCTGAGCCAATACCACTGCCACTACTGCACTGTAGCATGACTGTGTCAGTGATCACTGAGTTCTGGCATCCTATTCATGAAGGTGGGTTGTCTAGTAGTAAGACATCATGGCTGCTTCCTTCCACATCTGTCTGTAGTCTGTGTGTGAGTTGCAGTACCACATACGGCCTGTGGCCAGGAGGGGGCGCTGCGTTCCTCGGACTCTCCTCCTCCGTCCACCATGTTGCACAATCTCCATTTTCTTCATTTAGAGTAAAGATTTTTCCCGACCTCTTGGATGAATTGATGAAACGTCGCGTTCGCTTTGGGCGCGGTCACGTGACAATTACTGATCATCTGACGGACAAAACTAAGGATTGATTTTTGTGACTAAGTCTGCGCCCGTGACGGCTGAACTGACAATGGCGGCCGATAATCCTGCGCCGGCCCTTTAATAACGCTTTACTCATTACTAAGTCATTTCTGCTAAACGACTCCGCGATCAATCGCTATCAAAAGGCGCCCGCGCAATATCAGGTGACCGCCATTACTGCGCCCTGGGCAAGAGCTAGGACTGACAGGAAGGTGTACAGAGGGATACACTACACAGCAGAGCATCGCACCCTCTACCTCCTCACAGATACATCCTGCAGATTATTACACCACTGACCTCCATACACACCTGCAGAACATCGCTCTGTCCTCTCTACCCCCTGATACATAGTGATATCTCCTGCAGATTATTACACCACTGACCTCTCTACACATCTGCAGAACATCGCCCTGTCCTCTATAACCCCTGATACATAGTGATATCTCCTGCAGATTATTACACCACTGACCTCTCTACACACCTGCAGAACATCGCTCTGTCCTCTCTACCCCCTGATACATAGTGATATCTCCTGCAGATTATTACACATTACCTCTCTACACATCTGCAGAACATCGCTGTCCTCTCTACCCCCTGATACATAGTGATATCTCCTGCAGATTATTACACCGCTGACCTCTATACACATCTGCAGAACATCGCTCTGTCCTCTCTACCCCCTGATACATAGTGATATCTCCTGCAGACTATTACACCCCTGACCTCTCTACACACCTGCAGAACATCGCTCTGTCCTCTCTACCTCCTGACAGGTACATAGTGATATATCCTGCAGAACATTGCGCTGCTCCCTGTACATGCCAGTATCTAGCGTGCAGGGAGTCTGCTTGCTCGGCAGTCGGAGGCCGCGTCCTGCACCTACACTCACATTTCCATATGCGTTGTTGGACGGCGGCCCGTGGAAGACGACGGCTGGAATACACAATGTGACGTGTCGTGATGTTCTGCGGCCACCTGTTCCTCGCTCCTCTCCCGTCCACCTGACATATGTGCAGGAACTCCCTGCGGCCCCAACATCAGGAGCCAAATCACTGAGGTCAGCGCCATAAAATACGAGCGCGCCGGATAGAGCCTGACAAATAGGATCCATGGAGGACAGTAAAAGCGCAGCAACATGGCCGCAACACCCAACACTGCAAACCCGCCACGTCCTGGACACAGCGAGAATCTGCAGATTATTACACTCATGGCTCCCTCTATCCCTTGACAGATACATAGTGATATCAACTGCAGATTATTACACCGCTGACCTCTCTACACATCTGCAGAACATCGCTCTGTCCTCTCTACCCCCTGATACATAGTGATATCTCCTGCAGATTATTACACCACTGACCTCTCTACACATCTGCAGAACATCGCTCTGTCCTCTATAACCCCTGATACATAGTGATATCTCCTGCAGATTATTACACCGCTGACCTCCATACACACCTGCAGAACATCGCTCTGTCCTCTATAACCCCTGATACATAGTGATATCTCCTGCAGATTATTACACCACTGACCTCTTTACACATCTGCAGAACATCGCTCTGTCCTCTATAACCCCTGATACATAGTGATATCTCCTGCAGATTATTACACCGCTGACCTCTCTACACATCTGCAGAACATCGCTCTGTCCTCTATAACCCCTGATACATAGTGATATATCCTGCAGATTATTACACCACTGACCTCCATACACATCTGCAGAACATCGCCCTGTCCTCTATACTCCCTGATACATAGTGATATCTCCTGCAGATTATTACACCACTGACCTCTATACACATCTGCAGAACATCGCTCTGTCCTCTCTACCCCCTGATACATAATGATATCTCCTGCAGATTATTACACCACTGACCTCCATACACATCTGCAGAACATCGCTCTGTCCTCTATAACCCCTGATACATAGTGATATCTCCTGCAGATTATTACACCGCTGACCTCTCTACACATCTGCAGAACATCGCCCTGTCCTCTATAACCCCTGATACATAGTGATATCTCCTGCAGATTATTACACCGCTGACCTCTATACACATCTGCAGAACATCGCTCTGTCCTCTCTACTCCCTGATACATAGTGATATCTCCTGCAGATTATTACACCACTGACCTCCATACACATCTGCAGAACATCGCTCTGTCCTCTCTACCCCCTGATACATAGTGATATCTCCTGCAGATTATTACACCACTGACCTCTCTACACATCTGCAGAACATCGCTCTGTCCTCTATAACCCCTGATACATAGTGATATCTCCTGCAGATTATTACACCGCTGACCTCCATACACACCTGCAGAACATCGCTCTGTCCTCTATAACCCCTGATACATAGTGATATCTCCTGCAGATTATTACACCGCTGACCTCTATACACATCTGCAGAACATCGCTCTGTCCTCTCTACTCCCTGATACATAGTGATATCTCCTGCAGATTATTACACCGCTGACCTCCATACACATCTGCAGAACATCGCTCTGTCCTCTATAACCCCTGATACATAGTGATATCTCCTGCAGATTATTACACCGCTGACCTCCATACACATCTGCAGAACATCGCTCTGTCCTCTATAACCCCTGATACATAGTGATATCTCCTGCAGATTATTACACCACTGACCTCCATACACATCTGCAGAACATCGCTCTGTCCTCTATAACCCCTGATACATAGTGATATCTCCTGCAGATTATTACACCGCTGACCTCTATACACATCTGCAGAACATCGCTCTGTCCTCTATAACCCCTGATACATAGTGATATCTCCTGCAGATTATTACACCGCTGACCTCTCTACACATCTGCAGAACATCGCTCTGTCCTCTCTACCCCCTGATACATAGTGATATCTCCTGCAGATTATTACACCGCTGACCTCTCTACACATCTGCAGAACATCGCTCTGTCCTCTATAACCCCTGATACATAGTTATATCTCCTGCAGATTATTACACCGCTGACCTCTCTACACATCTGCAGAACATCGCTCTGTCCTCTCTACCTCCTGATACATAGTGATATCTCCTGCAGATTATTACACCGCTGACCTCTATACACACCTGCAGAACATCGCTCTGTCCTCTCTACCCCCTGATACATAGTGATATCTCCTGCAGATTATTACACCGCTGACCTCTATACACATCTGCAGAACATCGCTCTGTCCTCTCTACCCCCTGATACATAGTGATATCTCCTGCAGATTATTACACCGCTGACCTCTCTACACATCTGCAGAACATTGCTCTGTCCTCTATAACCCCTGATACATAGTGATATCTCCTGCAGATTATTACACCACTGACCTCTCTACACATCTGCAGAACATTGCTCTGTCCTCTCTACTCCCTGATACATAGTGATATCTCCTGCAGATTATTACACCACTGACCTCCATACACATCTGCAGAACATCGCCCTGTCCTCTATAACCCCTGATACATAGTGATATCTCCTGCAGATTATTACACCACTGACCTCTATACACATCTGCAGAACATCGCTCTGTCCTCTCTACCTCCTGATACATAGTGATATCTCCTGCAGATTATTACACCACTGACCTCTATACACATCTGCAGAACATTGCTCTGTCCTCTATAACCCCTGATACATAGTGATATCTCCTGCAGATTATTACACCACTGACCTCTCTACACATCTGCAGAACATCGCTCTGTCCTCTCTACCTCCTGATACATAGTGATATCTCCTGCAGATTATTACACCACTGACCTCTATACACATCTGCAGAACATCGCTCTGTCCTCTCTACCCCCTGATACATAGTGATATCTCCTGCAGATTATTACACCACTGACCTCTCTACACATCTGCAGAACATCGCTCTGTCCTCTATAACCCCTGATACATAGTGATATCTCCTGCAGATTATTACACCGCTGACCTCCATACACATCTGCAGAACATCGCTCTGTCCTCTCTACCTCCTGATACATAGTGATATCTCCTGCAGATTATTACACCACTGACCTCTATACACATCTGCAGAACATCGCTCTGTCCTCTCTACCCCCTGATACATAGTGATATCTCCTGCAGATTATTACACCGCTGACCTCCATACACATCTGCAGAACATCGCTCTGTCCTCTATAACCCCTGATACATAGTGATATCTCCTGCAGATTATTACACCGCTGACCTCCATACACATCTGCAGAACATCGCTCTGTCCTCTATAACCCCTGATACATAGTGATATCTCCTGCAGATTATTACACCACTGACCTCTATACACATCTGCAGAACATCGCCCTGTCCTCTCTACTCCCTGATACATAGTGATATCTCCTGCAGATTATTACACCACTGACCTCCATACACATCTGCAGAACATCGCCCTGTCCTCTCTACCCCCTGATACATAGTGATATCTCCTGCAGACTATTACACCACTGACCTCTATACACATCTGCAGAACATCGCTCTGTCCTCTCTACCCCCTGATACATAGTGATATCTCCTGCAGATTATTACACCGCTGACCTCTATACACATCTGCAGAGCATCGCTCTGTCCTCTATAACCCCTGATACATAGTGATATCTCCTGCAGATTATTACACCACTGACCTCTCTACACATCTGCAGAACATTGCTCTGCCCTCTCTACCCCCTGATACATAGTGATATCTCCTGCAGATTATTACACCGCTGACCTCTCTACACATCTGCAGAACATTGCTCTGTCCTCTATAACCCCTGATACATAGTGATATCTCCTGCAGATTATTACACCGCTGACCTCTATACACATCTGCAGAACATCGCTCTGTCCTCTCTACCCCCTGATACATAGTGATATCTCCTGCAGATTATTACACCGCTGACCTCCATACACATCTGCAGAACATCGCTCTGTCCTCTATAACCCCTGATACATAGTGATATCTCCTGCAGATTATTACACCACTGACCTCTCTACACATCTGCAGAACATCGCTCTGTCCTCTATAACCCCTGATACATAGTGATATCTCCTGCAGATTATTACACCGCTGACCTCCATACACATCTGCAGAACATCGCTCTGTCCTCTATACTCCCTGATACATAGTGATATCTCCTGCAGACTATTACACCACTGACCTCTCTACACATCTGCAGAACATTGCTCTGTCCTCTATAACCCCTGATACATAGTGATATCTCCTGCAGATTATTACACCGCTGACCTCTATACGCATCTGCAGAACATCGCTCTGTCCTCTATAACCCCTGATACATAGTGATATCTCCTGCAGATTATTACACCGCTGACCTCTCTACACATCTGCAGAACATCGCTCTGTCCTCTCTACTCCCTGATACATAGTGATATCTCCTGCAGATTATTACACCGCTGACCTCTCTACACATCTGCAGAACATCGCTCTGTCCTCTATAACCCCTGATACATAGTGATATCTCCTGCAGATTATTACACCGCTGACCTCTCTACACATCTGCAGAACATCGCTCTGTCCTCTATAACCCCTGATACATAGTTATATCTCCTGCAGATTATTACACCGCTGACCTCTCTACACATCTGCAGAACATCGCTCTGTCCTCTCTACCTCCTGATACATAGTGATATCTCCTGCAGATTATTACACCGCTGACCTCTATACACACCTGCAGAACATCGCTCTGTCCTCTCTACCCCCTGATACATAGTGATATCTCCTGCAGATTATTACACCGCTGACCTCTATACACATCTGCAGAACATCGCTCTGTCCTCTCTACCCCCTGATACATAGTGATATCTCCTGCAGATTATTACCCCACTGACCTCCCTACACATCTGCAGAACATCGCTCTATGTGATACATCTTCGGCTGGCGCAGTCTCTGTTGGGCTTATTTGCCGTCTTTTACTGTCCGCTGTACATGATGCTGAGATACGAGAGGCGATGAAGTGTCTTCCGTCATTCTGTGTCACCACCGCCGCTTTCACTAGGCCCCGAGGAGCCGTATTATACATAGCGGAGAAGTCTTTTCTGCACCGGGGGTCGCCGACGTTCAACCCCAGAGACTAATTGTATATCTGCAGACGTCACATTACATTCCCGCAACCCGGAGCAGCGGCCGCAGCGACCATCCTCAGACGTCTCGCCCTCCACGTGCAGCAATTTGGTTCTGAGTCGAATCTTATTGCTGTAATGCTCAGAAAGATTTCCCAGATCTCGGGAATTGAGCCCTGCTCTACATGACGGCTGTCTCCGCGCTGACAGGACACGAGGGGCAGCGCTCCCGACACGGCCGCTCCGAGACAGCGTGAAATGATTGTTGTCTACCGTACAAAAAGCAGCAGCAAGAAAAAGCTCAACGTCTCCGGTAATGAGAGTCAGACAGGGATGAGAGCGCGAATCCGACAGCGAGGCGGCTAACAAGGAGACAGACCGAGGGGAAAGGGGACCACAAAGATCCCAGAAAGATCACTGCACCCCCACAGATCACAGGTCACCCAATGAAGCCCCTAAATATAACCAACCCCACAAAGATCCCAGATCGCCTCACCTAGGAGCCCAGAAAGATCACTGCACCCCCACAGATCACAGGTCCCCCAATGAAGCCCCTAAATATAACCAACCCCACAATGATCCCAGAAAGATCACTGCACCCCCACAGATCACAGGTCCCCCAATGAAGCCCATAAATATAACCAACCCCACAAAGATCCCAGACCGCCTCACCCAGGAGCCCAGAAAGATCACTGCACCCCCACAGATCACAGGTCCCCCAATGAAGCCCCTAAATATAACCAACCCCACAAAGATCCCAGATCGCCTCACCCAGGAGCCCAGAAAGATCACTGCACCCCCACAGATCACAGGTCCCCCAATGAAGCCCCTAAATATAACCAACCCCACAAAGATCCCAGACCGCCTCACCCAGGAGCCCAGAAAGATCACTGCACCCCCACAGATCACACGTCCCCCAATGAAGCCCCTAAATATAACCAACCCCACAATGATCCCAGAAAGATCACTGCACCCCCACAGATCACAGTAACCCCAATGAAGCCCCTAAATATAACCAACCCCACAAAGATCCCAGATCGCCTCACCTAGGAGCCCAGAAAGATCACTGCACCCCCACAGATCACAGGTCCCCCAATGAAGCCCCTAAATATAGCCAACTCCACAAAGATCCCAGAAAGATCACTGCACCCCCACAGATCACAGTAACCCCCAATGAAGCCCCCAAATATAACCAACCCCACAATGATCCTAGACCGCCTCACCCAGGAGCCCAGAAAGATCACTGCACCCCCACAGATCACAGGTCCCCCAATGAAGCCCCTAAATATAACCAACCCCACAAAGATCCCAGACCGCCTCACCCAGGAGCCCAGAAAGATCACTGCACCCCCACAGATCACAGTAACCCCAATGAAGCCCCTAAATATAACCAACCCCACAAAGATCCCAGACCGCCTCACCCAGGAGCCCAGAAAGATCACTGCACCCCCACAGATCACAGTAACCCCCAATGAAGCCCCTAAATATAACCAACCCCACAAAGATCCCAGACCGCCTCACCCAGGAGCCCAGAAAGATCACTGCACCCCCACAGATCACAGTAACCCCCAATGAAGCCCCTAAATATAACCAACCCCACAAAGATCCTAGACCACCTCACCCAGGAGCCCAGAAAGATCACTGCACCCCCACAGATCACAGTAACCCCCAATGAAGCCCCTAAATATAACCAACCCCACAAAGATCCTAGACCACCTCACCCAGGAGCCCAGAAAGATCACTGCACCCCCACAGATCACAGTAACCCCCAATGAAGCCCCTAAATATAACCAACCCCACAAAGATCCCAGACCGCCTCACCCAGGAGCCCAGAAAGATCACTGCACCCCCACAGATCACAGTAACCCCCAATGAAGCCCCTAAATATAACCAACCCCACAAAGATCCTAGACCACCTCACCCAGGAGCCCAGAAAGATCACTGCACCCCCACAGATCACAGTAACCCCAATGACGCCCCTAAATATAACCAACCCCACAAAGATCCCAGACCGCCTCACCCAGGAGCCCAGAAAGATCACTGCACCCCCACAGATCACAGTAACCCCCAATGAAACCCCTAAATATAACCAACTCCACAAAGAACCCAGACCGCCTCACCCAGGAGCCCAGAAAGATCACTGCACCCCCACAGATCACAGTAACCCCCAATGAAGCCCCTAAAAATAACCACCTCCAAAAAGATCCCAGACCGCCTCACCCAGGAGCCCAGAAAGATCACTGCACCCCCACAGATCACAGGTCCCCCAATGAAGCCCCTAAATATAACCAACCCCACAAAGATCCCAGAAAGATCACTGCACCCCCACAGATCACAGTAACCCCAATGAAGCCCCTAAATATAACCAACCCCACAAAGATCCCAGATCGCCTCACCCAGGAGCCCAGAAAGATCACTGCACCCCCACAGATCACAGGTCCCCCAATGAAGCCCCTAAATATAACCAACCCCACAAAGATCCCAGACCACCTCACCCAGGAGCCCAGAAAGATCACTGCACCCCCACAGATCACAGGTCCCCCAATGAAGCCCCTAAATATAACCAACCCCACAAAGATCCCAGACCGCCTCACCCAGGAGCCCAGAAAGATCACTGCACCCCCACAGATCACAGGTCCCCCAATGAAGCCCCTAAAAATATCCAACCTCCAAAAAGATCCCAGACCGCCTCACCCAGGAGCCCAGAAAGATCACTGCACCCCCACAGATCACAGGTCCCCCAATGAAGCCCCTAAATATAGCTAACCCCACAAAGATCCCAGACCGCCTCACCCAGGAGCCCAGAAAGATCACTGCACCCCCACAGATCACAGGTCCCCCAATGAAGCCCCTAAATATAACCAACCCCACAATGATCACCCCCTATAGCTCATTATACTCCCAGAGCATCCCCAAAAGATCACGTAAACCCCCTCTAGAAGCCCCCAAAGATCACCGCACCCCTCAATTGGCCCCTAAGACCTTTGCAGCCCCTTCCACAAGCCCTCAAATATAACTCCACTCCCTTCTATTGTAACAAACCCTCTGCTGCATTAAAGGGATTTTCCTGCTATATATACAATAAGTGTGCGATGCAGGACGGTGCCCAGAACTTCAAGGGCTGCCTGTGAGCACTCGAGGGAACGTACAACCCCAATTCCCCCGCTCATATGAGACCCCACTAGGGGGACCCCGGCAGTCAGACACTGATCTCCTTATCTATATAGTGAGACAATCAGGGCAGGATGCCTAGGTGACAAGTATCATGTGCAGATGGAGAACAGTATACGCTATGTACAGCCGGCCTCATGTGCTGCCTGACCCCGTCAGCAGGTGGCTCCCCCTGGAGGTCATTATCTCCTAATACACTCATAGGGCAAATACAGTAACCAGTGCTCTGTGTAGTATGGAGACTGTCCATGTGGTGGCGCTGTAAAAGGGAGGTCATGGAGACTTACATAGTGGGAGGAGCAGGGTCACAGCAGCACAGAGTATTTCAGGAGAGCAGTGTGCTGATCTTACAGGAGGTCACAGGGTAAGACTTACATAGTGGGAAGAGAAGGGTCACAGCGGTACAGAGTATTTCAGGAGAGCAGTGTGCTGATCGTCTCTATATTAGTGATTGATACTCTGGGCACATGATTACATACAGCACGATTACACATACATGATATATATATACACGTATGTACGTAGTTCCCGTCACTATTCACGTCACGCAGCTTTTTGGATGCACTTTTATTAGCACCGTGTGAATGCGCCTTAAGCCGTACGTTGTTATCCTGCTGTTTGTGACTTCAGCGTTCACCTCCCTTATAGGTCACATCCACTCCAGGCTCTGGCTCACAAAAACAGCACAACCTGCATCAAGAAGCGCAGTGTGTGTCCATAGCCTTAGCCTGCTCGGCCTGCTGCTACTCCACAAAGAACAGTCACATCTTTGGCTTGGAGACGTGTCCCGGACAATTTCACTATTTCTTTCCACCCTGAACTATTTGGCAGGACTTGTGCAGGTCCATGAGATGCTCCTGAGGATTGTGCAGGTCCATGAGATGCTCCTGAGGACTGTGCAGGTCCATGAGATGCTCCTGAGGATTGTGCAGGTCCATGAGATGCTCCTGAGGATTGTGCAGGTCCATGAGATGCTCCTGAGGATTGTGCAGGTCCATGAGATGCTCCTGAGGATTGTGCAGGTCCATGAGATGCTCCTGAGGATTGTGCAGGTCCATGAGATGCTCCTGAGGATTGTGCAGGTCCATGAGATGCTCCTGAGGATTGTGCAGGTCCATGAGATGCTCCTGAGGATTGTGCAGGTCCATGAGATGCTCCTGAGGATTGTGCAGGTCCATGAGATGCTCCTGAGGATTGTGCAGGTCCATGAGATGCTCCTGAGGACTTGTGCAGGTCCATGAGATGCTCCTGAGGATTGTGCAGGTCCATGAGATGCTCCTGAGGATTGTGCAGGTCCATGAGATGCTCCTAAGGATTGTGCAGGTCCATGAGATGCTCCTGAGGATTGTGCAGGTCCATGAGATGCTCCTGAGGATTGTGCAGGTCCATGAGATGCTCCTGAGGATTGTGCAGGTCCATGAGATGCTCCTGAGGATTGTGCAGGTCCATGAGATGCTCCTGAGGATTGTGCAGGTCCATGAGATGCTCCCGAGGACTTGTGCAGGTCCATGAGATGCTCCTAAGGACTTGTGCAGGTCCATGAGATGCTCCTGAGGATTGTGCAGGTCCATGAGATGCTCCTGAGGATTGTGCAGGTCCATGAGATGCTCCTGAGGACTTGTGCAAGTCCATGAGATGCTCCTGACGATTGTGCAGGTCCATGAGATGCTCCTGACGATTGTGCAGGTCCATGAGATGCTCCTGAGGATTGTGCAGGTCCATGAGATGCTCCTAAGGACTTGTGCAGGTCCATGAGATGCTCCTGAGGATTGTGCAGGTCCATGAGATGCTCCTGAGGATTGTGCAGGTCCATGAGATGCTCCTGAGGATTGTTCAGGTCCATGAGATGCTCCTAAGGACTTGTGCAGGTCCATGAGATGCTCCTGAGGATTGTGCAGGTCCATGAGATGCTCCTGAGGACTGTGCAGGTCCATGAGATGCTCCTGAGGACTGTGCAGGTCCATGAGATGCTCCTGAGGACTGTGCAGGTCCATGAGATGCTCCTGAGGATTGTGCAGGTCCATGAGATGCTCCTGAGGACTGTGCAGGTCCATGAGATGCTCCTGAGGACTGTGCAGGTCCATGAGATGCTCCTGAGGACTGTGCAGGTCCATGAGATGCTCCTGAGGATTGTGCAGGTCCATGAGATGCTCCTGAGGACGGTGCAGGTCCATGAGATGCTCCTGAGGACTGTGCAGGTCCATGAGATGCTCCTGAGGACTGTGCAGGTCCATGAGATGCTCCTGAGGACTGTGCAGGTCCATGAGATGCTCCTGAGGACGGTGCAGGTCCATGAGATGCTCCTGAGGACTGTGCAGGTCCATGAGATGCTCCTGAGGACTGTGCAGGTCCATGAGATGCTCCTGAGGATTGTGCAGGTCCATGAGATGCTCCTGAGGATTGTGCAGGTCCATGAGATGCTCCTGAGGACTGTGCAGGTCCATGAGATGCTCCTGAGGATTGTGCAGGTCCATGAGATGCTCCTGAGGATTGTGCAGGGAGGTAGCAGAGAACTACAAGTCCTAGACCGGAGGACACTCTCCTGAAGTGCTCTGTGCTGCGGTGACACCTTTCACACTATGGCTGGCTGCAGGATTTCTCAATGAGCCAGTGTATAGAGCAGATACAGAAATGATACGAGGGACATTTGTCTGAGATCGCGGCTGATCTTCCGTTTGCCGCCACCGCTGAGCCAGAACATTTGTTGTCGGAAATGTAATCAGCGCCGATAATGCGCACAATCTGATTACAAGCCGCAATAACCGAGTCTACAACCGAGTCCGTCCAGTAACAGGAGCATCGATCTCAGCGCCGCCACGGTTCTGGGAATTGGTGGCCAGTTAGTGGCCCGGGGGCAGAAGACGCTGCTCTCAGTAACCCCTTCCCTGCAATATACAGTTTGGTCACCCAGCCTTCCCAAGACCCTGAATGGTAAAATCTGCCAATGTCTATAGAAATACCATGAGGTAGACGGTCATTCAGGGCCCAGGGAAAGCTGAGTGATTAAACGTGCATGAAGTGTTACAGCAGCCACCCAAATGTCCCAGACACAGGTAAGACGGCAGGTGCGGGGAGCGTCGGGGGGACGGAGGTGAAGTCTTCTCACCACCATCACCTCAATGTCTTCTATGTAGCGATAAAACCGCCTCAGCGGAAAGGATTACGCTTAAGTCACCGCTTTATAAACTCTGCTCTGAATTATTTGGAAATCTCCCATTACAGCCCAGTCAGGCAGACAAGGAGGGGGAGGCAACGGGGGAAACCTTAACGATTTCTGCAATTAAAAGCCAATGATCGGCATAAGACGGAGGACGGTGGCGGCAATTTCTGCCGCCGTTTTATGCACCGCCATTTGTATTAGTCTGCTTATTTAACAACTCAATCTCACGGGCAATTGAGCAAAACCCAGAGAGGGCGTCTGATCTGTTCCACCCTATTAGGTTTCTCTTTGTTGGGAGACCGGTCGCGTCCTTGCTCATCCTGATACCTCCTGATGCATGTGAAAGAGATGGCGACATGTTAAGGAGGAGCTAGAGGGTAAAACTCTGTAAAGTAACCCCAGAGTCAGCTGTAAGCGGTACACTCAGAGCAAGGCACAGAATGGCGCGGTCAGAAGACCCCCCTGCAGTATATAATGGGGTCCTACAACGTGGAGGACTAAGCTGGGGGTGACACTAGACGGTCAGTGCTGTATACAATGTGGAGGACTAAGCTGGAGGTGACACTAGGCGGTCAGTGCTGTATATAATGTGGAGGACTAAGCTGGAGGTGACACTAGGCGGTCAGTGCTGTATATAATGTGGAGGACTAAGCTGGGGGTGACACTAGGCGGTCAGTGCTGTATACAATGTGGAGGACTAAGCTGGGGGTGACACTAGGCGGTCAGTGCTGTATACAATGTGGAGGACTAAGCTGGGGGTGACACTAGGCGGTCAGTGCTGTATACAATGTGGAGGACTAAGCTGGGGGTGACACTAGGCGGTCAGTGCTGTATACAATGTGGAGGACTAAGCTGGGGGTGACACTAGGCGGTCAGTGCTGTATACAATGTGGAGGACTAAGCTGGAGGTGACACTAGGCGGTCAGTGCTGTATATAATGTGGAGGACTAAGCTGGGGGTGACACTAGGCGGTCAGTGCTGTATACAATGTGGAGGACTAAGCTGGGGGTGACACTAGGCGGTCAGTGCTATATACAATGTGGAGGACTAAGCTGGGGGTGACACTAGGCGGTCAGTGCTGTATACAATGTGGAGGACTAAGCTGGGGGTGACACTGGGCGGTCAGTGCTGTATACAATGTGGAGGACTAAGCTGGGGGTGACACTAGGCGGTCAGTGCTGTATATAATGTGGAGGACTAAGCTGGGGGTGACACTAGGCGGTCAGTGCTGTATATAATGTGGAGGACTAAGCTGGGGGTGACACTGGGCGGTCAGTGCTGTATATAATGTGGAGGACTAAGCTGGGGGTGACACTGGGCGGTCAGCGCTGTATATAATGTGGAGGACTAAGCTGGGGGTGACACTAGGCGGTCAGTGCTGTATACAATGTGGAGGACTAAGCTGGAGGTGACACTAGGCGGTCAGTGCTGTATACAATGTGGAGGACTAAGCTGGGGGTGACACTAGACGGTCAGTGCTGTATACAATGTGGAGGACTAAGCTGGGGGTGACACTAAGCGGTCAGTGCTGTATACAATGTGGAGGACTAAGCTGGGGGTGACACTAGGCGGTCAGTGCTATATACAATGGGGTCCTACCATGTGGAGGACTAAGCTGGGGGTGACACTAGGCGGTCAGCGCTGTATACAATGTGGAGGACTAAGCTGGGAGTGACACTAGGCGGTCAGTGCTGTATACAATGTGGAGGACTAAGCTGGGGGTGACACTAGGCGGTCAGTGCTGTATACAATGTGGAGGACTAAGCTGGGGGTGACACTAGGCGGTCAGTGCGGTATACAATGTGGAGGACTAAGCTGGGGGTGACACTAGGCGGTCAGTGCTATATACAATGTGGAGGACTAAGCTGGGGGTGACACTAGGCGGTCAGTGCGGTATACAATGTGGAGGACTAAGCTGGGGGTGACACTAGGCGGTCAGTGCGGTATACAATGTGGAGGACTAAGCTGGGGGTGACACTAGGCGGTCAGTGCTGTATACAATGTGGAGGACTAAGCTGGGGGTGACACTAGGCGGTCAGTGCTATATACAATGTGGAGGACTAAGCTGGGGGTGACACTAGGCGGTCAGTGCTGTATACAATGTGGAGGACTAAGCTGGGGTGACACTAGGCGGTCAGTGCTGTATACAATGTGGAGGACTAAGCTGGGGGTGACACTAGGCGGTCAGTGCTGTATACAATGTGGAGGACTAAGCTGGGGGTGACACTAGGCGGTCAGTGCTGTATACAATGTGGAGGACTAAGCTGGGGGTGACACTAGGCGGTCAGTGCTGTATACAATGTGGAGGACTAAGCTGGGGGTGACACTAGGCGGTCAGTGCTGTATATAATGTGGAGGACTAAGCTGGGGGTGACACTAGACGGTCAGTGCTGTATACAATGTGGAGGACTAAGCTGGGGGTGACACTGGGCGGTCAGTGCTGTATACAATGTGGAGGACTAAGCTGGGGGTGACACTAGGCGGTCAGTGCTATATACAATGTGGAGGACTAAGCTGGGGGTGACACTAGGCGGTCAGTGCTGTATACAATGTGGAGGACTAAGCTGGGGGTGACACTAGGCGGTCAGTGCTGTATACAATGTGGAGGACTAAGCTGGGGGTGACACTAGGCGGTCAGTGCTGTATACAATGTGGAGGACTAAGCTGGGGGTGACACTAGGCGGTCAGTGCTGTATACAATGTGGAGGACTAAGCTGGGGGTGACACTAGGCGGTCAGTGCTGTATACAATGTGGAGGACTAAGCTGGGGGTGACACTAGGCGGTCAGTGCGGTATACAATGTGGAGGACTAAGCTGGGGGTGACACTAGGCGGTCAGTGCTGTATATAATGTGGAGGACTAAGCTGGGGGTGACACTAGGCGGTCAGTGCTGTATATAATGTGGAGGACTAAGCTGGGGGTGACACTAGGCGGTCAGTGCTGTATACAATGTGGAGGACTAAGCTGGGGGTGACACTAGGCGGTCAGTGCTGTATACAATGTGGAGGACTAAGCTGGGGGTGACACTAGGCGGTCAGTGCGGTATATAATGTGGAGGACTAAGCTGGGGGTGACACTAGGCGGTCAGTGCTGTATACAATGTGGAGGACTAAGCTGGGGGTGACACTAGGCGGTCAGTGCTGTATATAATGTGGAGGACTAAGCTGGGGGTGACACTAGGCGGTCAGTGCTGTATACAATGTGGAGGACTAAGCTGGGGGTGACACTAGGCGGTCAGTGCTGTATACAATGTGGAGGACTAAGCTGGGGGTGACACTAGGCGGTCAGTGCTGTATACAATGTGGAGGACTAAGCTGGGGGTGACACTAGGCGGTCAGTGCTATATACAATGGGGTCCTACCATGTGGAGGACTAAGCTGGGGGTGACACTAGGCGGTCAGCGCTGTATACAATGTGGAGGACTAAGCTGGGAGTGACACTAGGCGGTCAGTGCTGTATACAATGTGGAGGACTAAGCTGGGGGTGACACTAGGCGGTCAGTGCTGTATACAATGTGGAGGACTAAGCTGGGGGTGACACTAGGCGGTCAGTGCTGTATATAATGTGGAGGACTAAGCTGGGGGTGACACTAGGCGGTCAGCGCTGTATACAATGTGGAGGACTAATCTGGGGGTGACACTGGGCGGTCAGCGCTGTATATAATGTGGAGGACTAAGCTGGGGGTGACACTAGGCGGTCAGTGCTGTATACAATGTGGAGGACTAAGCTGGGGGTGACACTAGGCGGTCAGTGCTATATACAATGTGGAGGACTAAGCTGGGGGTGACACTAGGCGGTCAGTGCTATATACAATGTGGAGGACTAAGCTGGGGGTGACACTAGGCGGTCAGTGCTGTATACAATGTGGAGGACTAAGCTGGGGGTGACACTAGGCGGTCAGTGCTGTATACAATGTGGAGGACTAAGCTGGGGGTGACACTAGGCGGTCAGTGCTGTATACAATGTGGAGGACTAAGCTGGGGGTGACACTAGGCGGTCAGTGCTGTATACAATGTGGAGGACTAAGCTGGGGGTGACACTGGGCGGTCAGTGCTGTATACAATGTGGAGGACTAAGCTGGGGGTGACACTAGGCGGTCAGTGCTGTATACAATGTGGAGGACTAAGCTGGGGGTGACACTAGGCGGTCAGTGCTGTATACAATGTGGAGGACTAAGCTGGGGGTGACACTAGGCGGTCAGTGCTGTATACAATGTGGAGGACTAAGCTGGGGGTGACACTAGGCGGTCAGTGCTGTATACAATGTGGAGGACTAAGCTGGGGGTGACACTAGGCGGTCAGTGCTGTATACAATGTGGAGGACTAAGCTGGGGGTGACACTAGGCGGTCAGTGCTGTATACAATGTGGAGGACTAAGCTGGGGGTGACACTAGGCGGTCAGTGCTGTATACAATGTGGAGGACTAAGCTGGGGGTGACACTAGGCGGTCAGTGCTATATACAATGTGGAGGACTAAGCTGGGGGTGACACTAGGCGGTCAGTGCTGTATACAATGTGGAGGACTAAGCTGGGGGTGACACTAGGCGGTCAGTGCTGTATACAATGTGGAGGACTAAGCTGGGGGTGACACTAGGCGGTCAGTGCTGTATACAATGTGGAGGACTAAGCTGGGGGTGACACTAGGCGGTCAGTGCTGTATACAATGTGGAGGACTAAGCTGGGGGTGACACTAGGCGGTCAGTGCTGTATACAATGTGGAGGACTAAGCTGGGGGTGACACTAGGCGGTCAGTGCTGTATACAATGTGGAGGACTAAGCTGGGGGTGACACTAGGCGGTCAGTGCTGTATACAATGTGGAGGACTAAGCTGGGGGTGACACTAGGCGGTCAGTGCTGTATACAATGTGGAGGACTAAGCTGGGGGTGACACTAGGCGGTCAGTGCTGTATACAATGTGGAGGACTAAGCTGGGGGTGACACTAGGCGGTCAGTGCTGTATACAATGTGGAGGACTAAGCTGGGGGTGACACTAGGCGGTCAGTGCGGTATATAATGTGGAGGACTAAGCTGGGGGTGACACTAGGCGGTCAGTGCTGTATACAATGTGGAGGACTAAGCTGGGGGTGACACTAGGCGGTCAGTGCTGTATACAATGTGGAGGACTAAGCTGGGGGTGACACTAGGCGGTCAGTGCTGTATACAATGTGGAGGACTAAGCTGGGGGTGACACTAGGCGGTCAGTGCTGTATACAATGTGGAGGACTAAGCTGGGGGTGACACTAGGCGGTCAGTGCTGTATACAATGTGGAGGACTAAGCTGGGGGTGACACTAGGCGGTCAGTGCTGTATACAATGTGGAGGACTAAGCTGGGGGTGACACTAGGCGGTCAGTGCTGTATACAATGTGGAGGACTAAGCTGGGGGTGACACTAGGCGGTCAGTGCTATATACAATGTGGAGGACTAAGCTGGGGGTGACACTAGGCGGTCAGTGCTGTATACAATGTGGAGGACTAAGCTGGGGGTGACACTAGGCGGTCAGTGCTATATACAATGTGGAGGACTAAGCTGGGGGTGACACTAGGCGGTCAGTGCTGTATACAATGTGGAGGACTAAGCTGGGGGTGACACTGGGCGGTCAGTGCTGTATACAATGTGGAGGACTAAGCTGGGGGTGACACTAGGCGGTCAGTGCTGTATACAATGTGGAGGACTAAGCTGGGGGTGACACTAGGCGGTCAGTGCTATATACAATGTGGAGGACTAAGCTGGGGGTGACACTAGGCGGTCAGTGCTGTATACAAATGTGGAGGACTAAGCTGGGGGTGACACTAGGCGGGTCAGTTCTGTATACAATGTGGAGGACTAAGCTGGAGGGTGACACTAGGCGGGTCAGTGCTGTATACAATGTGGAGGACTAAGCTGGGGGTGACCACTAGGGCGGTCAGTGCTGTATACAATGTGGAGGACTAAGCTGGGGGTGACACTAGCGGTCAGTGCTGTATACAATGTGGAGGACTAAGCTGGGGGTGACACTAGGCGGTCAGTGCTGTATACAATGTGGAGGACTAAGCTGGGGGTGACACTAGGGCGGTCAGTGCTGTATACAATGTGGAGGACTAAGCTGGGGGTGACAGCTAGGCGGTCAGTGCTGTATACAATGTGGAGGGACTAAGCTGGGGGTGACACTAGGCGGTCAGCTGCTGATATACAATGTGGAGGACTAAGCTGGGGGTGACACTAGGCGGTCAGTGCTGGTATACAATGTGGAGGACTAAGCTGGGGGTGACACTAGGCGGTCAGTGCTGTATACAATGTGGAGGACTAAGCTGGGGGTGACACTAGGCGGTCAGTGCTTTATACAATGTGGAGGACTAAGCTGGGGGTGACACTAGGCGGTCAGTGCTGTATACAATGTGGAGGACTAAGCTGGGGTGACACTAGGCGGTCAGTGCTGTATACAATGTGGAGGACTAAGCTGGGGGTGACACTAGGCGGTCAGTGCTGTATACAATGTGGAGGACTAAGCTGGGGGTGACACTAGGCGGTCAGTGCTGTATACAATGTGGAGGACTAAGCTGGGGGTGACACTAGGCGGTCAGTGCTGTATACAATGTGGAGGGACTAAGCTGGGGGTGACACTAGGCGGTCAGTGCTGTATACAATGTGGAGGGACTAAGCTGGGGGTGACACTAGGCGGTCAGTGCTGTATACAATGTGGAGGACTAAGCTGGGGGTGACACTGAGGCGGTCAGTGCTGTATACAATGTGGAGGACTAAGCTGGGGGTGACACTAGGCGGTCAGTGCTGTATACAATGTGGAGGACTAAGCTGGGGGTGACACTAGGCGGTCAGTGCTGTATACAATGTGGAGGACTAAGCTGGGGGTGACACTAGGGCGGGTCAGTGCTGTATACAATGTGGAGGACTAAGCTGGGGGTGACACTAGGCGGTCAGTGCTGATATACAATGTGGAGGACTAAGCTGGGGGTGACACTAGGGCGGTCAGTGCTGTATTACAATGTGGAGGACTAAGCTGGGGGTGACACTAGGCGGTCAGTGCTGTATACAATGTGGAGGACTAAGCTGGGGGTGACACTAGGCGGTCAGTGCTGTATACAATGTGGAGGACTAAGCTGGGGGTGACACTAGGCGGTCAGTGCTGTATATAATGTGGAGGACTAAGCTGGGGGTGACACTAGGCGGTCAGTGCTGTATACAATGTGGAGGACTAAGCTGGGGGTGACACTAGGCGGTCAGTGCTGTATACAATGTGGAGGACTAAGCTGGGGGTGACACTAGGCGGTCAGTGCTGTATACAATGTGGAGGACTAAGCTGGGGGTGACACTAGGCGGTCAGTGCTGTATACAATGTGGAGGACTAAGCTGGGGAGTGACACTAGGCGGTCAGTGCTGTATACAATGTGGAGGACTAAGCTGGGAGGTGACACTAGGCGGTCAGTGCTATATACAATGTGGAGGACTAAGCTGGGGGTGACACTAGGCGGTCAGTGCGGTATACAATGTGGAGGACTAAGCTGGGGGTGACACTAGGCGGTCAGTGGCTGTATACAATGTGGAGGACTAAGCTGGGGGTGACACTAGGCGGTCAGTGCTGTATACAATGTGGAGGACTAAGCTGGGGGTGACACTAGGCGGTCAGTGCTGTATACAATGTGGAGGACTAAGCTGGGGGTGACACTAGGCGGTCAGTGCTGTATACAATGTGGAGGACTAAGCTGGGGGTGACACTAGGCGGTCAGTGCTGTATACAATGTGGAGGACTAAGCTGGGGGTGACACTGGGCGGTCAGTGCTATATACAATGTGGAGGGACTAAGCTGGGGGTGACACTGGCGGTCAGTGCTGTATATAATGTGGAGGGACTAAGCTGGGGGTGACACTAGGCGGTCAGTGCTGTATACAATGTGGAAGGACTAAGCTGGGGGTGACACTAGGCGGTCAGTGCTGTATACAATGTGGAGGACTAAGCTGGGGGTGACACTAGGCGGTCAGTGCTGTATACAATGTGGAGGACTAAGCTGGGGGTGACACTAGGCGGTCAGTGCTGTATACAATGTGGAGGACTAAGCTGGGGTGACACTAGGCGGTCAGTGCTGTATACAATGTGGAGGACTAAGCTGGGGGGTGACACTAGGCGGTCAGTGCTGTATATAATGTGGAGGACTAAGCTGGGGGTGACACTGGGCGGTCAGTGCTGTATACAATGTGGAGGACTAAGCTGGGGTGACACTGGGCGGTCAGTGCTGTATACAATGTGGAGGGACTAAGCTGGGGTGACACTAGGCGGTCAGTGCTGTATACAATGTGGAGGACTAAGCTGGGGGTGACACTAGGCGGTCAGTGCTGTATACAATGTGGAGGACTAAGCTGGGGGTGACACTAGGCGGTCAGTGCTGTATACAATGTGGAGGACTAAGCTGGGAGTGACACTAGGCGGTCAGTGCTGTATACCAATGTGGAGGACTAAGCTGGGGGTGACACTAGGCGGTCAGTGCTATATACAATGTGGAGGACTAAGCTGGGGGTGACACTAGGCGGTCAGTGCTATATACAATGTGGAGGACTAAGCTGGGGGTGACACTAGGCGGTCAGTGCTGTATATAATGTGGAGGACTAAGCTGGGGGTGACACTAGGCGGTCAGTGCTGTATACAATGTGGAGGACTAAGCTGGGGGTGACACTAGGCGGTCAGTGCTGTATACAATGTGGAGGACTAAGCTGGGGGTGACACTAGGCGGTCAGTGCTATATATAATGTGGAGGACTAAGCTGGGGTGACACTAGGCGGTCAGTGCTAGTATACAATGTGGAGGACTAAGCTGGGGGTGACACTGGGGGCGCGGTCAGTGCTGTATACAATGTGGAGGACTAAGCTGGGGGTGACACTAGGCGGTCAGTGCTGTATACAATGTGGAGGACTAAGCTGGGGGTCGACACTAGGCGGTCAGTGCTGTATACAATGTGGAGGACTAAGCTGGGGTGACACTGGCGGTCAGTGCTGTATACAATGTGGAGGACTAAGCTGGGGGTGACACTAGGCGGTCAGTGCTGTATATAATGTGGAGGGACTAAGCTGGGGGTGACACTAGGCGGTCAGTGCTGTATACAATGTGGAGGACTAAGCTGGAGGTGACACTAGGCGGTCAGTGCTGTATACAATGTGGAGGACTAAGCTGGGGGTGACACTAGGCGGTCAGTGCTGTATACAATGTGGAGGACTAAGCTGGGGGTGACACTAGGCGGTCAGTGCTATATACAATGTGGAGGACTAAGCTGGGGGTGACAGTAGGCGGTCAGTGCTGTATACAATGTGGAGGACTAAGCTGGAGGTGACACTAGGCGGTCAGTGCTGTATACAATGTGGAGGACTAAGCTGGAGGTGACACTAGGCGGTCAGTGCTGTATACAATGTGGAGGACTAAGCTGGGGGTGACACTGGGCGGTCAGTGCTGTATACAATGTGGAGGACTAAGCTGGGGGTGACACTAGGCGGTCAGTGCTGTATATAATGTGGAGGACTAAGCTGGGGGTGACACTAGGCGCGTTGGTGACACTAGGCGGTCAGTGCTGTATATAATGTGGAGGACTAAGCTGGGGGTGACACTGGGCGGTCAGCGCTGTATACAATGTGGAGGACTAAGCTGGGGGTAACACTAGGCGGTCAGTGCTGGATACAATGTGGGAGGACTAAGCTGGGGGTGACACTAGGCGGTCAGTGCTATATACAATGTGGAGGACTAAGCTGGGGGGTGACACTAGGCGGTCAGTGCTATATACAATGTGGAGGACTAAGCTGGGGGTGACACTAGGCGGTAAGTGCTGTATACAATGTGGAGGACTAAGCTGGGGGGTGACACTAGGCGGTCAGTGCTATATACAATGTGGAGGACTAAGCTGGGGGTGACACTAGGCGGTCAGTGCTGTATACAATGTGGAGGACTAAGCTGGGGGGTGACACTAGGCGGTCAGTGCTGTATACAATGTGGAGGACTAAGCTGGGGGTGACACTAGGCGGTCAGTGCTATATACAATGTGGAGGACTAAGCTGGGGGTGACACTAGGCGGTCAGTGCTGTATACAATGTGGAGGACTAAGCTGGGGGTGACACTAGGCGGTCAGTGCTGTATACAATGTGGAGGACTAAGCTGGGGGTGACACTAGGCGGTCAGTGCTGTATACAATGTGGAGGACTAAGCTGGGGGTGACACTAGGCGGTCAGTGCTGTATATAATGTGGAGGACTAAGCTGGGGGTGACACTAGGCGGTCAGTGCTGTATACAATGTGGAGGACTAAGCTGGGGGTGACACTAGGCGGTCAGTGCTGTATATAATGTGGAGGACTAAGCTGGAGGTGACACTAGGCGGTCAGTGCTGTATACAATGTGGAGGACTAAGCTGGGGGTGACACTAGGCGGTCAGTGCTGTATACAATGTGGAGGACTAAGCTGGGGGGTGACACTAGGCGGTCAGTGCTGTATACAATGTGGAGGACTAAGCTGGGGGGTGACACTAGGCGGTCAGTGCTGTATACAATGTGAAGGACTAAGCTGGGGGTGACACTAGGCGGTCAGTGCTGTATATAATGTGGAGGACTAAGCTGGGGGTGACACTAGGCGGTCAGTGCTGTATACAATGTGGAGGACTAAGCTGGAGGTGACACTAGGCGGTCAGTGCTGGTGATACAATGTGGAGGACTAAGCTGGGGGTGACACTAGGCGGTCAGTGCTGTATACAATGTGGAGGACTAAGCTGGGGGTGACACTAGGCGGTCAGTGCTGTATACAATGTGGAGGACTAAGCTGGGGGTGACACTAGGCGGTCAGTGCTGTATATAATGTGGAGGACTAAGCTGGGGGTGACACTAGGCGGTCAGTGCTGTATATAATGTGGAGGACTAAGCTGGGGGTGACACTAGGCGGTCAGTGCTATATACAATGTGGAGGACTAAGCTGGGGGTGACACTAGGCGGTCAGTGCTGTATACAATGTGGAGGACTAAGCTGGGGGGTGACACTAGACGGTCAGTGCTGTATACAATGTGGAGGACTAAGCTGGGGGTGACACTAGGCGGTCAGTGCTGTATACAATGTGGAGGGACTAAGCTGGGGGTGACACTAGGCGGTCAGTGCTGTATACAATGTGGAGGACTAAGCTGGGGGTGACACTAGGCGGTCAGTGCTGTATACAATGTGGAGGACTAAGCTGGGGGTGACACTAGGCGGTCAGTGCTGTATACAATGTGGAGGACTAAGCTGGGGGTGACACTAGGCGGTCAGTGCTGTATACAATGTGGAGGACTAAGCTGGGGGTGACACTAGGCGGTCAGTGCTATATACAATGTGGAGGACTAAGCTGGGGGGTGACACTAGGCGGTCAGTGCTGTATACAATGGGTCCTACCATGTGGAGGACTAAGCTGGGGGTGACACTAGGCGGTCAGTGCTATATACAATGTGGAGGACTAAGCTGGGGGTGACACTAGGCGGTCAGTGCTGTATACAATGTGGAGGACTAAGCTGGGGTGACACTAGGCGGTCAGTGCTATATACAATGTGGAGGACTAAGCTGGGGGTGACACTAGGCGGTCAGTGCTGTATACAATGTGGAGGACTAAGCTGGGGGTGACACTAGGCGGTCAGTGCTGTATACAATGTGGAGGACTAAGCTGGGGGTGACACTAGGCGGTCAGTGCTATATACAATGTGGAGGACTAAGCTGGGGGTGACACTAGGCGGTCAGTGCTGTATACAATGTGGAGGACTAAGCTGGGGGGTGACACTAGGCGGTCAGTGCTATATACAATGTGGAGGACTAAGCTGGGGGTGACACTAGGCGGTCAGTGCTGTATACAATGTGGAGGACTAAGCTGGGGGTGACACTAGGCGGTCAGTGCTGTATACAATGTGGAGGACTAAGCTGGGGGTGACACTAGGCGGTCAGTGCTGTATACAATGTGGAGGACTAAGCTGGGGGTGACACTAGGCGGTCAGTGCTATATACAATGTGGAGGACTAAGCTGGGGGTGACACTAGGCGGTCAGTGCTGTATACAATGTGGAGGACTAAGCTGGGGGTGACACTAGGCGGTCAGTGCTATATACAATGTGGAGGACTAAGCTGGGGGTGACACTAGGCGGTCAGTGCTGTATACAATGTGGAGGACTAAGCTGGGGGTGACACTAGGCGGTCAGTGCTGTATACAATGTGGAGGACTAAGCTGGGGGTGACACTAGGCGGTCAGTGCTGTATACAATGTGGAGGACTAAGCTGGGGGTGACACTAGGCGGTCAGTGCTGTATACAATGTGGAGGACTAAGCTGGGGGTGACACTAGGCGGTCAGTGCTGTATACAATGTGGAGGACTAAGCTGGGGGTGACACTAGGCGGTCAGCGCTGTATACAATGTGGAGGACTAAGCTGGGGGTGACACTAGGCGGTCAGTGCTGTATATAATGTGGAGGACTAAGCTGGGGGTGACACTAGACGGTCAGTGCTGTATACAATGTGGAGGACTAAGCTGGGGGTGACACTAGGCGGTCAGTGCTATATACAATGTGGAGGACTAAGCTGGGGGGTGACACTAGGCGGTCAGTGCTGTATATAATGTGGAGGACTAAGCTGGGGGTGACACTAGGCGGTCAGTGCTGTATATAATGTGGAGGACTAAGCTGGGGGTGACACTAGGCGGTCAGTGCTGTATACAATGTGGAGGACTAAGCTGGGGGTGACACTAGGCGGTCAGTGCTGTATATAATGTGGAGGACTAAGCTGGGGGTGACACTTAGGCGGTCAGTGCTGTATACAATGTGGAGGACTAAGCTGGGGGTGACACTAGGCGGTCAGTGCTGTATACAATGTGGAGGACTAAGCTGGGGGTGACACTAGGCGGTCAGTGCTGTATATAATGTGGAGGACTAAGCTGGAGGTGACACTAGGCGGTCAGTGCTGTATACAATGTGGAGGACTAAGCTGGGGGTGACACTAGGCGGTCAGTGCTGTATACAATGTGGAGGACTAAGCTGGGGGTGACACTAGGCGGTCAGTGCTGTATACAATGTGGAGGACTAAGCTGGGGGTGACACTAGGCGGTCAGTGCTGTATACAATGTGGAGGACTAAGCTGGGGGTGACACTAGGCGGTCAGTGCTGTATACAATGTGGAGGACTAAGCTGGGGGTGACACTAGGCGGTCAGTGCTGTATACAATGTGGAGGACTAAGCTGGGGGTGACACTAGGCGGTCAGTGCGGTATACAATGTGGAGGACTAAGCTGGGGGTGACACTAGACGGTCAGTGCTGTATACAATGTGGAGGACTAAGCTGGGGGTGACACTAGGCGGTCAGTGCTATATACAATGGGGTCCTACCATGTGGAGGACTAAGCTGGGGGTGACACTAGGCGGTCAGTGCTGTATATAATGTGGAGGACTAAGCTGGGGGTGACACTAGGCGGTCAGTGCTGTATACAATGTGGAGGACTAAGCTGGGGGTGACACTAGGCGGTCAGTGCTGTATACAATGTGGAGGACTAAGCTGGGGGTGACACTAGGCGGTCAGTGCTATATACAATGTGGAGGACTAAGCTGGCGGTGACACTAGGCGGTCAGTGCTGTATACAATGTGGAGGACTAAGCTGGGGGTGACACTAGGCGGTCAGTGCTGTATACAATGTGGAGGACTAAGCTGGGGGTGACACTAGGCGGTCAGTGCTGTATACAATGTGGAGGACTAAGCTGGGGGTGACACTGGGCGGTCAGTGCTGTATACAATGTGGAGGACTAAGCTGGGGGTGACACTAGACGGTCAGTGCTGTATACAATGTGGAGGACTAAGCTGGGGGTGACACTAGACGGTCAGTGCTGTATATAATGTGGAGGACTAAGCTGGGGGTGACACTAGGCGGTCAGTGCTGTATACAATGTGGAGGACTAAGCTGGAGGTGACACTAGGCGGTCAGTGCTGTATACAATGTGGAGGACTAAGCTGGGGGTGACACTAGGCGGTCAGTGCTGTATACAATGTGGAGGACTAAGCTGGGGGTGACACTAGGCGGTCAGTGCTATATACAATGTGGAGGACTAAGCTGGGGGTGACACTAGGCGGTCAGTGCTGTATACAATGTGGAGGACTAAGCTGGGGGTGACACTAGGCGGTCAGTGCTGTATACAATGTGGAGGACTAAGCTGGGGGTGACACTAGGCGGTCAGTGCTGTATACAATGTGGAGGACTAAGCTGGGGGTGACACTGGGCGGTCAGTGCTGTATACAATGTGGAGGACTAAGCTGGGGGTGACACTAGGCGGTCAGTGCTGTATACAATGTGGAGGACTAAGCTGGGGGTGACACTAGGCGGTCAGTGCTGTATACAATGTGGAGGACTAAGCTGGGGGTGACACTAGGCGGTCAGTGCTGTATACAATGTGGAGGACTAAGCTGGGGGTGACACTGGGCGGTCAGTGCTGTATACAATGTGGAGGACTAAGCTGGGGGTGACACTAGGCGGTCAGTGCTATATACAATGTGGAGGACTAAGCTGGGGGTGACACTAGGCGGTCAGTGCTGTATACAATGTGGAGGACTAAGCTGGGGGTGACACTAGGCGGTCAGTGCTGTATACAATGTGGAGGACTAAGCTGGGGGTGACACTAGGCGGTCAGTGCTGTATACAATGTGGAGGACTAAGCTGGGGGTGACACTGGGCGGTCAGTGCTGTATATAATGTGGAGGACTAAGCTGGGGGTGACACTAGGCGGTCAGTGCTATATACAATGTGGAGGACTAAGCTGGGGGTGACACTAGGCGGTCAGTGCTGTATACAATGTGGAGGACTAAGCTGGGGGTGACACTAGGCGGTCAGTGCTATATACAATGTGGAGGACTAAGCTGGGGGTGACACTAGGCGGTCAGTGCTGTATACAATGTGGAGGACTAAGCTGGGGGTGACACTAGGCGGTCAGTGCTATATACAATGTGGAGGACTAAGCTGGGGGTGACACTAGGCGGTCAGTGCTATATACAATGTGGAGGACTAAGCTGGGGGTGACACTAGGCGGTCAGTGCTGTATACAATGTGGAGGACTAAGCTGGGGGTGACACTAGGCGGTCAGTGCTGTATACAATGTGGAGGACTAAGCTGGGGGTGACACTAGGCGGTCAGTGCTGTATATAATGTGGAGGACTAAGCTGGGGGTGACACTAGGCGGTCAGTGCTGTATATAATGTGGAGGACTAAGCTGGGGGTGACACTAGGCGGTCAGTGCTATATACAATGTGGAGGACTAAGCTGGGGGTGACACTAGGCGGTCAGTGCTGTATACAATGTGGAGGACTAAGCTGGGGGTGACACTAGGCGGTCAGTGCTGTATACAATGTGGAGGACTAAGCTGGGGGTGACACTAGGCGGTCAGTGCTGTATACAATGTGGAGGACTAAGCTGGGGGTGACACTAGGCGGTCAGTGCTGTATACAATGTGGAGGACTAAGCTGGGGGTGACACTAGGCGGTCAGTGCTGTATACAATGTGGAGGACTAAGCTGGGGGTGACACTAGGCGGTCAGTGCTGTATACAATGTGGAGGACTAAGCTGGGGGTGACACTAGGCGGTCAGTGCTGTATACAATGTGGAGGACTAAGCTGGGGGTGACACTGGGCGGTCAGTGCTGTATACAATGTGGAGGACTAAGCTGGGGGTGACACTAGGCGGTCAGTGCTGTATATAATGTGGAGGACTAAGCTGGGGGTGACACTAGGCGGTCAGTGCTGTATACAATGTGGAGGACTAAGCTGGGGGTGACACTAGGCGGTCAGTGCTATATACAATGTGGAGGACTAAGCTGGAGGTGACACTAGGCGGTCAGTGCTGTATACAATGTGGAGGACTAAGCTGGGGGTGACACTAGGCGGTCAGTGCTATATACAATGTGGAGGACTAAGCTGGGGGTGACACTAGGCGGTCAGTGCTGTATACAATGTGGAGGACTAAGCTGGGGGTGACACTAGGCGGTCAGTGCTGTATACAATGTGGAGGACTAAGCTGGGGGTGACACTAGGCGGTCAGTGCTGTATACAATGTGGAGGACTAAGCTGGGGGTGACAATAGGCGGTCAGTGCTGTATATAATGTGGAGGACTAAGCTGGGGGTGACACTAGGCGGTCAGTGCTGTATATAATGTGGAGGACTAAGCTGGGGGTGACACTAGGCGGTCAGTGCTGTATATAATGTGGAGGACTAAGCTGGGGGTGACAGTAGGCGGTCAGTGCTGTATACAATGGGGTCCTACCATGTGGAGGACTAAGCTGGGGGTGACACTAGGCGGTCAGTGCTATATATAATGTGGAGGACTAAGCTGGGGGTGACACTAGGCGGTCAGTGCTGTATACAATGGGGTCCTACCATGTGGAGGACTAAGCTGGGGGTGACACTCTGCAGGCACAGGGATGTCCAGGCCGATTAGACCATAGAGACCTAAGCCGGGGCCGCTCGAGGCGTTCCTATTATTGGAGCCATCACGCTCACTCCACATCAGGCCCATGAAGCTGCAGAGATTCGGTGGATCGGCCGGGGATCTGTGTGTTCCCTCCTCTGACCCCCCCGTTCTGACCCCATAACCTTCAGCTCTTCCCACGTTATAATGTGACACTGTAACAAGTCTTCTCCTCGGCCTCTTCCACCATTAATGTGCAATCTGCAGGGATTTCAGCTGCGCTAATGTTAAACTGACCTGAGCTGTGAATCCTCCGGACGTATCGGGGGCGACTTCTAATCGGCGACTTTCTGACTGATAAATACGATAAAGAAGTGATGACGGGAATTTTCTGGATGAGCAGCTTGTCCGGTCACAGCGGGAGCCTCGGACTGGTGAACGATAGCTAAATATAAGTCTACTCAGTCCTGCGAGCTGTAGGAGCAGGAATATCTCTGCACTGACACACTGTAACAAATAGATGTGCACTGACACACTGTAACAAATAGATGTGCACTGACACACTGTAACAAATAGATGTGCACTGACACACTGTAACAAATAGATGTGCACTGACACTAACAAATAGATGTGCACTGACACACTGTAACAAATAGATGTGCACTGACACACTGTAACAAATAGATGTGCACTGACACACTGTAACAAATAGATGTGCACTGACACAATGTAACAAATAGATGTGCACAGACACACTGTAACAAATAGATGTACACTGACACAATGTAACAAATAGATGTGCACTGACACACTAACAAATAGATGTGCACTGACACACTGTAACAAATAGATGTGCACAGACACACTGTAACAAATAGATGTGCACTGACACAATGTAACAAATAGATGTGCACAGACACACTGTAACAAATAGATGTGCACTGACACAATGTAACAAATAGATGTGCACAGACACACTGTAACAAATAGATGTACACTGACACAATGTAACAAATAGATGTGCACCGACACACTGTAACAAATAGATGTGCACCGACACACTGTAACAAATAGATGTGCACTGACACACTGTAACAAATAGATGTGCACCGACACACTGTAACAAATAGATCACAGCGTTATTGCTTGCAGCTCCGTTACATCTATACAGTACATTGTGAATGGGCAGATTCCTCTCTGACTACTTGTGCAGACCTTTCTCGCCTGTACAGACAGGTTGTCAGTGTCTCCCCTGAAACTCTGGGCTTATATGTGAGTCCTCCGGTGACCGGACCAAGCTTTGTCCTCTTCTGTAGGTCTCTGCAGCGCCGCTGAAGATAATATCATTGCCTTATAGCAGTGCAGCGCTATATCCATACAACAGCTACAAGCCCTCACTGCCTGACTATACTGTGTGCAGAATCTCCAGTGTAGCCTATCAGATTACACTGTTCTCCCCTAACCCTTACTGCCTGTGTGCAGAATCTCCAGTGGATATTGTGAGATGTTACACTGGAAATACTGAATACAGTGTATCCTATAAAATGTAGCACCACATTTTTCAATTCTGACCCTCACTGCCTGTTTATGCTATCCAAGTACGCTGTGTGCAGACTCTCCAGTGTATTCTATAATATGCAGCTTCTCATTGCTCAACTGACTTACCCTGCCTGTCTATACCATCTGTGTGCAGACTCTCCAGTGTATTCTATAATATGCAGCTTCACATTGCTCCACTGACTTCCCCTGCCTGTCTATACCATCTGTGTGCAGACTCTCCAGTGTATTCTATAATGTGCAGCTTCACATTGCTCCACTGACTTACCCTGCCTGTCTATACTATGTGTGTGCAGACTCTCCAGTGTATTCTATAATATGCAGCTTCACATTGCTCCACTGACTTACCCTGCCTGTCTATACCATCTGTGTGCAGACTCTCCAGTGTATTCTATAATATGCAGCTTCACATTGCTCCACTGACTTACCCTGCCTGTCTATACCATCTGTGTGCAGAACTTCCAGTGTAGTCTATAATATGCAGCTTCACATTGCTCCACTGACTTCCCCTGCCTGTCTATACCATCTGTGTGCAGACTCTCCAGTGTATTCTATAATATGCAGCTTCACATTGCTCCACTGACTTCCCCTGCCTGTCTATACCATCTGTGTGCAGACTCTCCAGTGTATTCTATAATACGCAGCTTCACATTGCTCCACTGACTTCCCCTGCCTGTCTATACCATCTGTGTGCAGACTCTCCAGTGTATTCTATAATATGCAGCTTCACATTGCTCCACTGACTTCCCCTGCCTGTCTATACCATCTGTGTGCAGACTCTCCAGTGTATTCTATAATGTGCAGCTTCACATTGCTCCACTGACTTACCCTGCCTGTCTATACCATGTGTGTGCAGACTCTCCAGTGTATTCTATAATATGCAGCTTCACATTGCTCCACTGACTTACCCTGCCTGTCTATACCATCTGTGTGCAGACTCTCCAGTGTATTCTATAATATGCAGCTTCACATTGCTCCACTGACTTCCCCTGCCTGTCTATACCATCTGTGTGCAGACTCTCCAGTGTATTCTATAATATGCAGCTTCACATTGCTCCACTGACTTCCCCTGCCTGTCTATACCATCTGTGTGCAGACTCTCCAGTGTATTCTATAATGTGCAGCTTCACATTGCTCCACTGACTTACCCTGCCTGTCAATACCATGTGTGTGCAGACTCTCCAGTGTATTCTATAATATGCAGCTTCACATTGCTCCACTGACTTACCCTGCCTGTCTATACCATCTGTGTGCAGACTCTCCAGTGTATTCTATAATGTGCAGCTTCACATTGCTCCACTGACTTACCCTGCCTGTCTATACCATCTGTGTGCAGAACTTCCAGTGTAGTCTATAATATGCAGCTTCACATTGCTCCACTGACTTCCCCTGCCTGTCTATACCATCTGTGTGCAGACTCTCCAGTGTATTCTATAATATGCAGCTTCACATTGCTCCACTGACTTCCCCTGCCTGTCTATACCATCTGTGTGCAGACTCTCCAGTGTATTCTATAATATGCAGCTTCACATTGCTCCACTGACTTACCCTGCCTGTCTATACCATCTGTGTGCAGACTCTCCAGTGTATTCTATAATATGCAGCATCACATTGCTCCACTGACTTCCCCTGCCTGTCTATACCATCTGTGTGCAGACTCTCCAGTGTATTCTATAATATGCAGCTTCTCATTGCTCAACTGACTTACCCTGCCTGTCTATACCATCTGTGTGCAGACTCTCCAGTGTATTCTATAATATGCAGCTTCACATTGCTCCACTGACTTCCCCTGCCTGTCTATACCATCTGTGTGCAGACTCTCCAGTGTATTCTATAATGTGCAGCTTCTCATTGCTCCACTGACTTACCCTGCCTGTCTATACCATGTGTGTGCAGACTCTCCAGTGTATTCTATAATATGCAGCATCACATTGCTCCACTGACTTCCCCTGCCTGTCTATACCATCTGTGTGCAGACTCTCCAGTGTATTCTATAATATGCAGCTTCTCATTGCTCCACTGACTTACCCTGCCTGTCTATACCATCTGTGTGCAGACTCTCCAGTGTATTCTATAATATGCAGCATCACATTGCTCCACTGACTTCCCCTGCCTGTCTATACCATCTGTGTGCAGACTCTCCAGTGTATTCTATAATATGCAGCTTCTCATTGCTCAACTGACTTACCCTGCCTGTCTATACCATCTGTGTGCAGACTCTCCAGTGTATTCTATAATATGCAGCTTCACATTGCTCCACTGACTTCCCCTGCCTGTCTATACCATCTGTGTGCAGACTCTCCAGTGTATTCTATAATGTGCAGCTTCACATTGCTCCACTGACTTACCCTGCCTGTCTATACCATCTGTGTGCAGAACTTCCAGTGTAGTCTATAATATGCAGCTTCACATTGCTCCACTGACTTACCCTGCCTGTCTATACCATCTGTGTGCAGACTCTCCAGTGTATTCTATAATATGCAGCTTCACATTGCTCCACTGACTTACCCTGCCTGTCTATACCATCTGTGTGCAGAACTTCCAGTGTAGTCTATAATATGCAGCTTCACATTGCTCCACTGACTTCCCCTGCCTGTCTATACCATCTGTGTGCAGAACTTCCAGTGTAGTCTATAATATGCAGCTTCACATTGCTCCACTGACTTCCCCTGCCTGTCTATACCATCTGTGTGCAGACTCTCCAGTGTATTCTATAATATGCAGCTTCACATTGCTCCACTGACTTCCCCTGCCTGTCTATACCATCTGTGTGCAGACTCTCCAGTGTAGTCTATAATATGCAGCTTCACATTGCTCCACTGACTTCCCCTGCCTGTCTATACCATCTGTGTGCAGACTCTCCAGTGTATTCTATAATATGCAGCTTCACATTGCTCCACTGACTTCCCCTGCCTGTCTATACCATCTGTGTGCAGACTCTCCAGTGTATTCTATAATATGCAGCTTCACATTGCTCCACTGACTTACCCTGCCTGTCTATACCATCTGTGTGCAGACTCTCCAGTGTATTCTATAATATGCAGCATCACATTGCTCCACTGACTTCCCCTGCCTGTCTATACCATCTGTGTGCAGACTCTCCAGTGTATTCTATAATATGCAGCTTCACATTGCTCCACTGACTTCCCCTGCCTGTCTATACCATCTGTGTGCAGACTCTCCAGTGTAGTCTATAATATGCAGCTTCACATTGCTCCACTGACTTCCCCTGCCTGTCTATACCATCTGTGTGCAGACTCTCCAGTGTATTCTATAATATGCAGCTTCACATTGCTCCACTGACTTACCCTGCCTGTCTATACCATCTGTGTGCAGAACTTCCAGTGTAGTCTATAATATGCAGCTTCACATTGCTCCACTGACTTCCCCTGCCTGTCTATACCATCTGTGTGCAGACTCTCCAGTGTATTCTATAATGTGCAGCTTCACATTGCTCCACTGACTTACCCTGCCTGGCTATACCATGTGTGTGCAGAATCTCCAGTGTATTCTATAATATGCAGCTTCACATTGCTCCACTGACTTACCCTGCCTGTCTATACCAGCTGTGTGCAGACTCTCCAGCGTATTCTATAATATGCAGCTTCACATTGCTCCACTGACTTACCCTGCCTGTCTATACCATCTGTGTGCAGAACTTCCAGTGTAGTCTATAATATGCAGCTTCATATTGCTCCACTGACTTACCCTGCCTGTCTATACCATCTGTGTGCAGACTTTCCAGTGTATTCTATAATATGCAGCTTCACATTGCTCCACTGACTTCCCCTGCCTGTCTATACCATCTGTGTGCAGACTCTCCAGTGTAGTCTATAATATGCAGCTTCACATTGCTCCACTGACTTCCCCTGCCTGTCTATACCATCTGTGTGCAGACTCTCCAGTGTATTCTATAATATGCAGCTTCACATTGCTCCACTGACTTCCCCTGCCTGTCTATACCATCTGTGTGCAGACTCTCCAGTGTATTCTATAATATGCAGCTTCACATTGCTCCACTGACTTACCCTGCCTGTCTATACCATCTGTGTGCAGACTCCCCAGTGTATTCTATAATATGCAGCTTCACATTGCTCCACTGACTTACCCTGCCTGTCTATACCATCTGTGTGCAGAACTTCCAGTGTAGTCTATATTATGCAGCTTCACATTGCTCCACTGACTTCCCCTGCCTGTCTATACCATCTGTGTGCAGACTCTCCAGTGTATTCTATAATATGCAGCTTCACATTGCTCCACTGACTTCCCCTGCCTGTCTATACCATCTGTGTGCAGACTCTCCAGTGTATTCTATAATATGCAGCTTCACATTGCTCCACTGACTTACCCTGCCTGTCTATACCATCTGTGTGCAGACTCTCCCTTGTACTCTATAATATGCAGCTTCACATTGCTCCACTGACTTACCCTGCCTGTCTATACCATCTGTGTGCAGACTCTCCAGTGTATTCTATAATATGCAGCTTCACATTGCTCCACTGACTTACCCTGCCTGTCTATACCATGTGTGCAGAACTTCCAGTGTAGTCTATAATATGCAGCTTCACATTGCTCCACTGACTTCCCCTGCCTGTCTATACCATCTGTGTGCAGACTCTCCAGTGTATTCTATAATATGCAGCTTCACATTGCTCCACTGACTTCCCCTGCCTGTCTATACCATCTGTGTGCAGACTCTCCAGTGTATTCTATAATATGCAGCTTCACATTGCTCCAATGACTTACCCTGCCTGTCTATACCATCTGTGTGCAGACTCTCCCGTGTACTCTATAATATGCAGCTTCACATTGCTCCACTGACTTACCCTGCCTGTCTATACCATCTGTGTGCAGACTCTCCAGTGTATTCTATAATATGCAGCTTCACATTGCTCCACTGACTTCCCCTGCCTGTCTATACCATCTGTGTGCAGAACTTCCAGTGTAGTCTATAATATGCAGCTTCACATTGCTCCACTGACTTCCCCTGCCTGTCTATACCATCTGTGTGCAGACTCTCCAGTGTATTCTATAATATGCAGCTTCACATTGCTCCACTGACTTCCCCTGTGTGTCTATACCATCTGTGTGCAGACTCTCCAGTGTAGTCTATAATATGCAGCTTCACATTGCTCCACTGACTTCCCCTGCCTGTCTATACCATCTGTGTGCAGACTCTCCAGTGTATTCTATAATATGCAGCTTCACATTGCTCCACTGACTTCCCCTGCCTGTCTATACCATCTGTGTGCAGACTCTCCAGTGTATTCTATAATATGCAGCTTCACATTGCTCCAATGACTTACCCTGCCTGTCTATACCATCTGTGTGCAGACTCTCCCTTGTACTCTATAATATGCAGCTTCACATTGCTCCACTGACTTACCCTGCCTGTCTATACCATCTGTGTGCAGACTCTCCAGTGTATTCTATAATATGCAGCTTCACATTGCTCCACTGACTTACCCTGCCTGTCTATACCATCTGTGTGCAGAACTTCCAGTGTAGTCTATAATATGCAGCTTCACATTGCTCCACTGACTTCCCCTGCCTGTCTATACCATCTGTGTGCAGACTCTCCAGTGTATTCTATAATATGCAGCTTCACATTGCTCCACTGACTTCCCCTGCCTGTCTATACCATCTGTGTGCAGACTCTCCAGTGTATTCTATAATATGCAGCTTCACATTGCTCCAATGACTTACCCTGCCTGTCTATACCATCTGTGTGCAGACTCTCCCGTGTACTCTATAATATGCAGCTTCACATTGCTCCACTGATTTACCCTGCCTGTCTATACCATCTGTGTGCAGACTCTCCAGTGTATTCTATAATATGCAGCTTCACATTGCTCCACTGACTTCCCCTGCCTGTCTATACCATCTGTGTGCAGACTCTCCAGTGTATTCTATAATATGCAGCTTCACATTGCTCCACTGACTTCCCCTGTGTGTCTATACCATCTGTGTGCAGACTCTCCAGTGTAGTCTATAATATGCAGCTTCACATTGCTCCACTGACTTCCCCTGTGTGTCTATACCATCTGTGTGCAGACTCTCCAGTGTAGTCTATCAGATTGCACTGCTCTCGCCTGACTCACATAGACTGTGCAGTGTAATGAACTGAAGACATGAGGGGAAATCTAAGACAATCATATCTGAAGTTAAGAAGGACCAATATGGCAGACAACCCATCAGCTTAGACAGGTATACACAAGGCAGACTTCAGAGCCTCTATATTATTTTGTAGACTATGATGCACAATATATTTTGCCGGAGTCCTTCTTTAAGGGCTTACTACCTGTGGTGAGCATATAACATCGTGGGGTACACAATTCAATCTGCTATACAAAAAAATATGGCTAGAGCCATGGATTGTGAGTGCTCAGCTATGTGGTCAGTGTTGCTCTAGACAGAATAGTAACAGCAGCTCTGGATGTGACTGGAGTACATAATGTGATAGAAGTCCAGAGCAGAGACACAACCCCATCTTGCATACAGATACTTAGTATTAGTATACAGACTGTGATTTATAGGTCAGGTTGTGTTGCGCCCGCCCTTGGCATCAGTCCTGGGTGGTTGCACCGTGCAGCCCTGTATAATGGTTCTGTCCTCTCCGTTTTGTAGGACTAAGCACAGAAAGTCGCTGAGGTAATTATCCTGCAAATGTTTTAGCCAGGAAAGTCATTTAGCCAAGAGCCAGAGTGCGGAGTGCCCCCTTGTCCCTGGTGACAGCCGCCATGGACAAAGCTGTGTGTTGTAATGCAGCTGCTGCGCCCCTTACAGAGCCTGCGGGCAGCAGAAGCTCATCACAGTGATGGGAGTACCGGCCTCCTGCTGCCATCAATCCTTCTTATTTAGGGCCCTGGAAATAGCCTAAACCCGGTAACAGTCGGCCAGGGAGACACAAGGTCCTAAGAACTGGGGGGGTGCCCGGAGTCTTCACATCTCCATCAGCCGCTCTATGTTATAGGAGATATTTGTGATCCTGCTGAGAATTGTGCGGCGTTCTGTATAGAATATTGATGGGCGGCGCTGGCGCCTGGCGAGTGTTACGACGTTTGTATTACCAGTCTTACAATGCTCGGAGCGCACATCACCATGGGCCAGCCAGAAACAGGAGAAGAAGGTGGGAAAGAAGTCTATGCAAAGGGGCCGCACACAGAACAAATCCTGCACCTGTGCGTCCAGAGACCCTAACCCCAAATTATACCCTTTGTCCAGTGAAAATATCCCCCTGACACGTGAACATAGAGCGGGAGCATGTACAAAAGTAGCCTAGCCCTGGTGCAGGATGTATACACGATACATATGAGGCCTAGCCCTGGTGCAGGATGTGTACACGATACATATGAGGCCTAGCCCTGGTGCAGGATGTGTACACGATATATATGAGGCCTAGCCCTGGTGCAGGATGTGTACACGATACATATGAGGCCTAGCCCTGGTGCAGGATGTGTACACGATACATATGAGGCCTAGCCCTGGTGCAGGATGTATACACGATACATATGAGGCCTAGCCCTGGTGCAGGATGTGTCCACGATACATATGAGGCCTAGCCCTGGTGCAGGATGTATACACGATACATATGAGGCCTAGCCCTGGTGCAGGATGTGTACACGATACATATGAGGCCTAGCCCTGGTGCAGGATGTGTACACGATACATATGAGGCCTAGCCCCGGTGCAGGATGTGTACACGATACATATGAGGCCTAGCCCTGGTGCAGGATGTGTACACGATATATATGAGGCCTAGCCCTGGTGCAGGATGTATACACGATACATATGAGGCCTAGCCCTGGTGCAGGATGTGTACACGATACATATGAGGCCTAGCCCTGGTGCAGGATGTGTACACGATACATATGAGGCCTAGCCCTGGTGCAGGATGTGTACACGATACATATGAGGCCTAGCCCCGGTGCAGGATGTGTACAGGATACATATGAGGCCTAGCCCTGGTGCAGGATGTATACACGATACATATGAGGCCTAGCCCTGGTGCAGGATGTGTACAGGATACATATGAGGCCTAGCCCTGGTGCAGGATGTGTACACGATACATATGAGGCCTAGCCCCGCTGCAGGATGTGTACACGATACATATGAGGCCTAGCCCTGGTGCAGGATGTGTACACGATATATATGAGGCCTAGCCCTGGTGCAGGATGTATACACGATACATATGAGGCCTAGCCCTGGTGCAGGATGTGTACACGATACATATGAGGCCTAGCCCTGGTGCAGGATGTGTACACGATATATATGAGGCCTAGCCCTGGTGCAGGATGTGTACACGATACATATGAGGCCTAGCCCTGGTGCAGGATGTGTACACGATACATATGAGGCCTAGCCCTGGTGCAGGATGTATACACGATACATATGAGGCCTAGCCCTGGTGCAGGATGTGTCCACGATACATATGAGGCCTAGCCCTGGTGCAGGATGTATACACGATACATATGAGGCCTAGCCCTGGTGCAGGATGTGTACACGATACATATGAGGCCTAGCCCTGGTGCAGGATGTGTACACGATACATATGAGGCCTAGCCCCGGTGCAGGATGTGTACACGATACATATGAGGCCTAGCCCTGGTGCAGGATGTGTACACGATATATATGAGGCCTAGCCCTGGTGCAGGATGTATACACGATACATATGAGGCCTAGCCCTGGTGCAGGATGTGTACACGATACATATGAGGCCTAGCCCTGGTGCAGGATGTGTACACGATACATATGAGGCCTAGCCCTGGTGCAGGATGTGTACACGATACATATGAGGCCTAGCCCCGGTGCAGGATGTGTACAGGATACATATGAGGCCTAGCCCTGGTGCAGGATGTGTACACGATACATATGAGGCCTAGCCCTGGTGCAGGATGTGTACAGGATACATATGAGGCCTAGCCCTGGTGCAGGATGTGTACACGATACATATGAGGCCTAGCCCCGCTGCAGGATGTGTACACGATACATATGAGGCCTAGCCCCGGTGCAGGATGTGTACACGATACATATGAAGCCTAGCCCCGGTGCAGGATGTGTACACGATACATATGAGGCCTAGCCCTGGTGCAGGATGTGTACACGATACATATGAGGCCTAGCCCCGGTGCAGGATGTGTACACGATACATATGTGGCCTAGCCCTGGTGCAGGATGTGTACACGATACATATGAGGCCTAGCCCTGGTGCAGGATGTGTACAGGATACATATGAAGCCTAGCCCTGGTGCAGGATGTGTACACGATACATATGAGGCCTAGCCCTGGTGCAGGATGTGTACACGATACATATGAGGCCTAGCCCCGGTGCAGGATGTGTACACGATACATATGAGGCCTAGCCCCGGTGCAGGATGTGTACACGATACATATGAGGCCTAGCCCTGGTGCAGGATGTGTACACGATACATATGAGGCCTAGCCCTGGTGCAGGATGTGTACACGATACATATGAGGCCTAGCCCTGGTGCAGGATGTGTACAGGATACATATGAGGCCTAGCCCTGGTGCAGGATGTGTACACGATACATATGAGGCCTAGCCCCGGTGCAGGATGTGTACACGATACATATGAGGCCTAGCCCTGGTGCAGGATGTGTACACGATACATATGAGGCCTAGCCCCGGTGCAGGATGTGTACAGGATACATATGAAGCCTAGCCCCAGTGCAGGATGTGTACACGATACATATGAGGCCTAGCCCTGGTGCAGGATGTGTACAGGATACATATGAGGCCTAGCCCCGGTGCAGGATGTGTACACGATACATATGAGGCCTAGCCCTGGTGCAGGATGTGTACACGATACATATGAGGCCTAGCCCCGGTGCAGGATGTGTACAGGATACATATGAGGCCTAGCCCTGGTGCAGGATGTGTACACGATACATATGAGGCCTAGCCCCGGTGCAGGATGTGTACACGATACATATGAAGCCTAGCCCCGGTGCAGGATGTGTACACGATACATATGAGGCCTAGCCCTGGTGCAGGATGTATACACTATACATATGAGGCCTAGCCCTGGTGCAGGATGTGTACAGGATACATATGAGGCCTAGCCCTGGTGCAGGATGTGTACACGATACATATGAGGCCTAGCCCCGGTGCAGGATGTGTACACGATACATATGAGGCCTAGCCCTGGTGCAGGATGTGTACACGATACATATGAGGCCTAGCCCTGGTGCAGGATGTGTACACGATACATATGAGGCCTAGCCCTGGTGCAGGATGTGTACACGATACATATGAGGCCTAGCCCTGGTGCAGGATGTGTACACGATACATATGAGGCCTAACCCTGGTGCAGGATGTGTACACGATACATATGAGGCCTAGCCCTGGTGCAGGATGTGTACACGATACATATGAGGCCTAGCCCTGGTGCAGGATGTGTACACGATACATATGAGGCCTAACCCTGGTGCAGGATGTGTACACGATACATATGAGGCCTAGCCCTGGTGCAGGATGTGTACACGATACATATGAGGCCTAGCCCTGGTGCAGGATGTGTACAGGATACATATGAGGCCTAACCCTGGTGCAGGATGTGTACACGATACATATGAGGCCTAGCCCTGGTGCAGGATGTGTACACGATACATATGAGGCCTAGCCCTGGTGCAGGATGTGTACACGATACATATGAGGCCTAGCCCTGGTGCAGGATGTGTACACGATACTCACAGTAATTCCTTACACATAAGCGGCCTGGGTATGTAGCTGGGTATTCACTTATCACACTGGTAAATTAACCATCTGGGGACATGTGACCTCCATGCGCCTACAATGTGTTACCCGTGTACTGACAGACGTACACCCGGCCCCTCCCCCCTCCTGTATCTGTGATTTCTCACTGTCATAACAATGATTCCCCGTCAGTGCGCAGATATGCCGGCATCACTCGGCGAGGACAGCTGCCGCCATGATGTGATTACAGCGTCTGCTCTCAATTCACCCGAGTGTCTTCTCGTTAAGTAACAGTCGTCGCGTTATTAAGTTTGCTCTGAAGGTTCTTAAATATACATAAAGTAGCAAGACGGCGCAAGTCAATTGTGTTTGTGGCAGTTTCATTCTGGTTAATTACATGTTTTAATTGATTGTGGCGCAGTCCGGGGTAATTTACCCGCGTTATAATTTCGCTTTCTTGGCTGTCAAACTAAATACATTAAAAAAAAAAAAAAAAAAACCACCCAAACCGTCTCCGCGTTTTACAGCTCGCCGTACGTATTAATTAAACACAGCTGATTAAAATAATAGTCTGTTCAAATATTCATCAAGTTCCCGATCGTCGCCGCGCTGACGCCTCCCCCCGAATATCAGTGCATTCATTTTATTTCCATTTTGCATTTCAAAGCGATTTCTTTTCCTACACGAGACTTTTAATTTGCGGCGACTTCTATCAGTACGTGGAGATAAAAGGACGAGGCAAAGGTGCAATGTAAATGATTCACGACATAAAAGAAGGCAAAATAGGAGAGGTGCGCCCGATTCTCACCGGAACATCCGCGCCACGCGGACGTCATGTCGGCGCTGCGATACAATGACCACACACAGACTTATGGGGTGATATTTGCGGATGTGACGCTGCTAACAAGGGGTTAAAGGGTTTACGGATTTATGTGACTCAATCTCTGCCACATGAAAAGTTCTAGAACTTTCTGACAGTCATGATTCAGGCACATCCTCTGCTTATAGCGGACGCGGATATCAAATATGGTGGAAATAACAGCGAACAGGGTGCGGCTGATGGCCCCGCCCACTTGGCGACATGTGGTGAGCTGTAGGTTTGTTACAATTGTATCCATCCTAGATAGTGCTGCTGGTTTGTTACAATGTATCAGCCTAGATAGTGCTGCTGGTTTGTTACAATGTATCAGCCTAGATAGTACTGTAGGTTTGTTACAATGTATCAGCCTAGATAGTGCTGCTGGTTTGTTACAATGTATCAGCCTAGATAGTGCTGCTGGTTTGTTACAATGTATCAGCCTAGACAGTGCTGCTGGTTTGTTACAATGTATCAGCCTAGATAGTACTGTAGGTTTGTTACAATGTATCAGCCTAGATAGTGCTGCTGGTTTGTTACAATGTATCAGCCTAGATAGTGCTGCTGGTTTGTTACAATGTATCAGCCTAGATAGTGCTGTAGGTTTGTTACAATTGTATCCATCCTAGATAGTGCTGCTGGTTTGTTACAATGTATCAGCCTAGATAGTGCTGCTGGTTTGTTACAATGTATCAGCCTAGATAGTGCTGCTGGTTTGTTACAATGTATCAGCCTAGATAGTGCTGCTGGTTTGTTAAAATGTATCAGCCTAGATAGTGCTGTAGGTTTGTTACAATGTATCAGCCTAGATAGTGCTGCTGGTTTGTTACAATGTATCAGCCTAGATAGTGCTGCTGGTTTGTTACAATGTATCAGCCTAGATAGTGCTGTAGGTTTGTTACAATGTATCAGCCTAGATAGTGCTGCTGGTTTGTTACAATGTATCAGCCTAGATAGTACTGTAGGTTTGTTACAATGTATCAGCCTAGATAGTGCTGCTGGTTTGTTACAATTGTATCAGCCTAGATAGTGCTGCTGGTTTGTTACAATGTATCAGCCTAGACAGTGCTGCTGGTTTGTTACAATGTATCAGCCTAGATAGTGCTGTAGGTTTGTTACAATGTATCAGCCTAGATAGTGCTGTTGGTTTGTTACAATGTATCAGCCTAGATAGTGCTGCTGGTTTGTTACAATGTATCAGCCTAGATAGTGCTGTTGGTTTGTTACAATGTATCAGCCTAGATAGTGCTGCTGGTTTGTTACAATTGTATCAGCCTAGATAGTGCTGCTGGTTTGTTACAATGTATCAGCCTAGACAGTGCTGCTGGTTTGTTACAATGTATCAGCCTAGATAGTGCTGCTGGTTTGTTACAATGTATCAGCCTAGATAGTGCTGCTGGTTTGTTACAATGTATCAGCCTAGATAGTGCTGTTGGTTTGTTACAATGTATCAGCCTGAGGCCTGGGGTAACAGTGACACACCTGGCGCCTGGATCACTTTGATGCCTCTGGATTCTCCCACAATGCACTGCGAGAGCTGCAGCCTTTCCTATGGTGTGCTTGCTATACACAGTACGTCACCCATGATGCACCAGGGCTGCTGGGAGTTGTAGTTGCTGCTCCCCTTATCTCTGTGGACCCGGCAGTCATTAATATTTCATTAACAAGCGCGGCCTTGTCTAAATCCATTTGCTAATTTTACTAAAGCAAACACTTCTGTGTTAATGGGGTTATCGTGGCGCTCGGCGCGGCGCAGCGGTGACATCCACTTCTGTGTAATTTGTGTGTTTAAAGAATCTTCTGCGGGTGAAAGTCTCATTAATAAGAAAGCGATTAAGAAAACAGAGTCAGCCGTCTCCGTACACAGCAGGAATGAGGTCTGACAAAGGCCTCGCCATGGTGGTGACACGTGCTGGAAAGATGGCGGCAACGCCAGGCGGCACACAGTGCGGTGTGTGAACAGAGAGCAATTAAAGTGAATGTGGTGAAGAAGACGAGAAGGAGAGAAGAGAATAAGAATAACTAGTCCAGGGAGTCAGTGAGGGAATAAGAATAACTAGTCCAGGGTGTCAGTGAGGTAATAACTAGTCCAGGGTGTCAGTGAGGGAATAAGTATAACTAGTCCAGGGTGTCAGTGAGGTAATAAGTATAACTAGTCCAGGGTGTCAGTGAGGTAATAGGAATAACTAGTCCAGGGTGTCAGTGAGGTAATAGGAATAACTAGTCCAGGGAGTCAGTGAGGGAATAAGAATAACTAGTCCAGGGTGTCAGTGAGGTAATAGGAATAACTAGTCCAGGGTGTCAGTGAGGTAATAAGTATAACTAGTCCAGGGTGTCAGTGAGGTAATAAGAATAACTAGTCCAGGGTGTCAGTGAGGGAATAAGTATAACTAGTCCAGGGTGTCAGTGAGGTAATAGGAATAACTAGTCCAGGGTGTCAGTGAGGTAATAAGAATAACTAGTCCAGGGTGTCAGTGAGGTAATAAGTATAACTAGTCCAGGGTGTCAGAGAGGTAATAGGAATAACTAGTCCAGGGTGTCAGTGAGGTAATAGGAATAACTAGTCCAGGGTGTCAGTGAGGTAATAGGAATAACTAGTCCAGGGTGTCAGTGAGGTAATAAGAATAACTAGTCCAGGGTGTCAGTGAGGGAATAAGAATAACTAGTCCAGGGTGTCAGTGAGGTAATAAGAATAACTAGTCCAGGGTGTCAGTGAGGTAATAGGAATAACTAGTCCAGGGTGTCAGTGAGGGAATAAGAATAACTAGTCCAGGGTGTCAGTGAGGGAATAAGTATAACTAGTCCAGGGTGTCAGTGAGGTAATAAGTATAACTAGTCCAGGGTGTCAGTGAGGTAATAAGTATAACTAGTCCAGGGTGTCAGTGAGGTAATAAGTATAACTAGTCCAGGGTGTCAGTGAGGTAATAGGAATAACTAGTCCAGGGTGTCAGTGAGGTAATAGGAATAACTAGTCCAGGGAGTCAGTGAGGTAATAAGAATAACTAGTCCAGGGTGTCAGAGAGGTAATAAGAATAACTAGTCCAGGGAGTCAGTGAGGTAATAAGAATAACTAGTCCAGGGTGTCAGAGAGGTAATAAGAATAACTAGTCCAGGGTGTCAGTGAGGTAATAAGAATAACTAGACCAGGGTGTCAGTGAGGTAATAAGAATAACTAGTCCAGGGTGTCAGTGAGGTAATAAGAATAACTAGTCCAGGGTGTCAGTGAGGTAATAAGAATAACTAGTCCAGGGTGTCAGTGAGGTAATAAGAATAACTAGTCCAGGGTGTCAGTGAGGTAATAAGAATAACTAGTCCAGGGTGTCAGTGAGGTAATAGGAATAACTAGTCCAGGGTGTCAGTGAGGTAATAGGAATAACTAGTCCAGGGTGTCAGTGAGGGAATAAGTATAACTAGTCCAGGGTGTCAGTGAGGGAATAAGTATAACTAGTCCAGGGTGTCAGTGAGGTAATAAGAATAACTAGTCCAGGGTGTCAGTGAGGTAATAAGAATAACTAGTCCAGGGTGTCAGTGAGGTAATAAGTATAACTAGTCCAGGGTGTCAGTGAGGTAATAAGAATAACTAGTCCAGGGAGTCAGTGAGGTAATAAGAATAACTAGTCCAGGGTGTCAGTGAGGTAATAAGAATAACTAGTCCAGGGAGTCAGTGAGGTAATAGGAATAACTAGTCCAGGGTGTCAGTGAGGTAATAGGAATAACTAGTCCAGGGTGTCAGTGAGGTAATAGGAATAACTAGTCCAGGGAGTCAGTGAGGTAATAAGAATAACTAGTCCAGGGTGTCAGTGAGGTAATAAGAATAACTAGACCAGGGTGTCAGTGAGGTAATAAGAATAACTAGTCCAGGGTGTCAGTGAGGTAATAGGAATAACTAGTCCAGGGTGTCAGTGAGGTAATAGGAATAACTAGTCCAGGGTGTCAGTGAGGTAATAGGAATAACTAGTCCAGGGAGTCAGTGAGGTAATAAGAATAACTAGTCCAGGGTGTCAGTGAGGTAATAAGAATAACTAGACCAGGGTGTCAGTGAGGTAATAAGAATAACTAGTCCAGGGTGTCAGTGAGGTAATAAGAATAACTAGTCCAGGGTGTCAGTGAGGTAATAGGAATAACTAGTCCAGGGTGTCAGTGAGGTAATAAGAATAACTAGTCCAGGGTGTCAGTGAGGTAATAAGAATAACTAGTCCAGGGTGTCAGTGAGGTAATAGGAATAACTAGTCCAGGGTGTCAGTGAGGTAATAAGAATAACTAGTCCAGGGAGTCAGTGAGGTAATAGGAATAACTAGTCCAGGGTGTCAGTGAGGGTAATAAGAATAACTAGTCCAGGGTGTCAGTGAGGTAATAAGAATAACTAGTCCAGGGTGTCAGTGAGGGAATAAGTATAACTAGTCCAGGGTGTCAGTGAGGTAATAAGAGTAACTAGTCCAGGGTGTCAGTGAGGTAATAAGAATAACTAGTCCAGGGTGTCAGTGAGGTAATAAGAATAACTAGTCCAGGGTGTCAGTGAGGTAATAGGAATAACTAGTCCAGGGTGTCAGTGAGGTAATAAGAATAACTAGTCCAGGGTGTCAGTGAGGTAATAAGAATAACTAGTCCAGGGTGTCAGTGAGGTAATAAGAATAACTAGACCAGGGTGTCAGTGAGGTAATAAGAGTAACTAGTCCAGGGTGTCAGTGAGGGTAATAAGAATAACTAGTCCAGGGTGTCAGTGAGGTAATAAGAATAACTAGTCCAGGGTGTCAGTGAGGTAATAAGAATAACTAGTCCAGGGTGTCAGTGAGGTAATAGGAATAACTAGTCCAGGGTGTCAGAGAGGTAATAAGAATAACTAGTCCAGGGTGTCAGAGAGGTAATAAGAATAACTAGTCCAGGGTGTCAGTGAGGTAATAGGAATAACTAGTCCAGGGTGTCAGTGAGGTAATAACTAGTCCAGGGTGTCAGTGAGGTAATAAGAATAACTAGTCTAGGGCGTCAGTGAGGTAATAAGAATAACTAGTCCAGGGTGTCAGTGAGGTAATAACTAGTCCAGGGTGTCAGTGAGGTAATAAGAATAACTAGTCCAGGGTGTCAGTGAGGTAATAACTAGTCCAGGGTGTCAGTGAGGTAATAAGAATAACTAGTCCAGGGTGTCAGTGAGGTAATAAGAATAACTAGTCCAGGGTGTCAGTGAGGTAATAGGAATAACTAGTCCAGGGTGTCAGTGAGGTAATAACTAGTCCAGGGTGTCAGTGAGGTAATAAGAATAACTAGTCCAGGGTGTCAGTGAGGTAATAAGAATAACTAGTCCAGGGTGTCAGTGAGGTAATAAGAATAACTAGTCCAGGGTGTAAGTGAGGTAATAGGAATAACTAGTCCAGGGTGTCAGTGAGGTAATAAGAATAACTAGTCCAGGGTGTCAGTGAGGTAATAAGAATAACTAGTCCAGGGTGTCAGTGAGGTAATAGGAATAACTAGTCCAGGGTGTCAGTGAGGTAATAAGAATAACTAGTCCAGGGTGTCAGTGAGGGAATAAGTATAACTAGTCCAGGGTGTCAGTGAGGTAATAAGAGTAACTAGTCCAGGGTGTCAGTGAGGTAATAAGAATAACTAGTCCAGGGTGTCAGTGAGGTAATAGGAATAACTAGTCCAGCGTGTCAGTGAGGTAAAAGGAATAACTAGTCCAGGGTGTCAGTGAGGGAATAAGTATAACTAGTCCAGGGTGTCAGTGAGGTAATAAGAGTAACTAGTCCAGGGTGTCAGTGAGGTAATAAGAATAACTAGTCCAGGGTGTCAGTGAGGTAATAAGAATAACTAGTCCAGGGTGTCAGTGAGGTAATAGGAATAACTAGTCCAGGGTGTCAGTGAGGTAATAGGAATAACTAGTCCAGGGTGTCAGTGAGGTAATAAGAATAACTAGTCCAGGGTGTCAGTGATGTAATAAGAATAACTAGTCCAGGGTGTCAGTGAGGTAATAAGAATAACTAGACCAGGGTGTCAGTGAGGTAATAAGAATAACTAGTCCAGGGTGTCAGTGAGGTAATAAGAATAACTAGTCCAGGGTGTCAGTGAGGTAATAGGAATAACTAGTCCAGGGTGTCAGAGAGGTAATAAGAATAACTAGTCCAGGGTGTCAGTGAGGTAATAGGAATAACTAGTCCAGGGTGTCAGTGAGGTAATAACTAGTCCAGGGTGTCAGTGAGGTAATAAGAATAACTAGTCCAGGGAGTCAGTGAGGTAATAGGAATAACTAGTCCAGGGTGTCAGTGAGGGTAATAAGAATAACTAGTCCAGGGTGTCAGTGAGGTAATAAGAATAACTAGTCCAGGGTGTCAGTGAGGGAATAAGTATAACTAGTCCAGGGTGTCAGTGAGGTAATAAGAGTAACTAGTCCAGGGTGTCAGTGAGGTAATAAGAATAACTAGTCCAGGGTGTCAGTGAGGTAATAAGAATAACTAGTCCAGGGTGTCAGTGAGGTAATAAGAATAACTAGACCAGGGTGTCAGTGAGGTAATAAGAGTAACTAGTCCAGGGTGTCAGTGAGGGTAATAAGAATAACTAGTCCAGGGTGTCAGTGAGGTAATAAGAATAACTAGTCCAGGGTGTCAGTGAGGTAATAAGAATAACTAGTCCAGGGTGTCAGTGAGGTAATAGGAATAACTAGTCCAGGGTGTCAGAGAGGTAATAAGAATAACTAGTCCAGGGTGTCAGAGAGGTAATAAGAATAACTAGTCCAGGGTGTCAGTGAGGTAATAGGAATAACTAGTCCAGGGTGTCAGTGAGGTAATAACTAGTCCAGGGTGTCAGTGAGGTAATAAGAATAACTAGTCTAGGGCGTCAGTGAGGTAATAAGAATAACTAGTCCAGGGTGTCAGAGAGGTAATAAGAATAACTAGTCCAGGGTGTCAGTGAGGTAATAGGAATAACTAGTCCAGGGTGTCAGTGAGGTAATAACTAGTCCAGGGTGTCAGTGAGGTAATAAGAATAACTAGTCCAGGGTGTCAGTGAGGTAATAACTAGTCCAGGGTGTCAGTGAGGTAATAAGAATAACTAGTCCAGGGTGTCAGTGAGGTAATAAGAATAACTAGTCCAGGGTGTCAGTGAGGTAATAGGAATAACTAGTCCAGGGTGTCAGTGAGGTAATAACTAGTCCAGGGTGTCAGTGAGGTAATAAGAATAACTAGTCCAGGGTGTCAGTGAGGTAATAAGAATAACTAGTCCAGGGTGTCAGTGAGGTAATAAGAATAACTAGTCCAGGGTGTCAGTGAGGTAATAGGAATAACTAGTCCAGGGTGTCAGTGAGGTAATAAGAATAACTAGTCCAGGGTGTCAGTGAGGTAATAAGAATAACTAGTCCAGGGTGTCAGTGAGGTAATAGGAATAACTAGTCCAGGGTGTCAGTGAGGTAATAAGAATAACTAGTCCAGGGTGTCAGTGAGGGAATAAGTATAACTAGTCCAGGGTGTCAGTGAGGTAATAAGAGTAAATAGTCCAGGGTGTCAGTGAGGTAATAAGAATAACTAGTCCAGGGTGTCAGTGAGGTAATAGGAATAACTAGTCCAGCGTGTCAGTGAGGTAAAAGGAATAACTAGTCCAGGGTGTCAGTGAGGGAATAAGTATAACTAGTCCAGGGTGTCAGTGAGGTAATAAGAGTAACTAGTCCAGGGTGTCAGTGAGGTAATAAGAATAACTAGTCCAGGGTGTCAGTGAGGTAATAAGAATAACTAGTCCAGGGTGTCAGTGAGGTAATAGGAATAACTAGTCCAGGGTGTCAGTGAGGTAATAGGAATAACTAGTCCAGGGTGTCAGTGAGGTAATAAGAATAACTAGTCCAGGGTGTCAGTGATGTAATAAGAATAACTAGTCCAGGGTGTCAGTGAGGTAATAAGAATAACTAGACCAGGGTGTCAGTGAGGTAATAAGAATAACTAGTCCAGGGTGTCAGTGAGGTAATAAGAATAACTAGTCCAGGGTGTCAGTGAGGTAATAGGAATAACTAGTCCAGGGTGTCAGAGAGGTAATAAGAATAACTAGTCCAGGGTGTCAGTGAGGTAATAGGAATAACTAGTCCAGGGTGTCAGTGAGGTAATAACTAGTCCAGGGTGTCAGTGAGGTAATAAGAATAACTAGTCCAGGGTGTCAGTGAGGTAATAGGAATAACTAGTCCAGGGTGTCAGAGAGGTAATAAGAATAACTAGTCCAGGGTGTCAGAGAGGTAATAAGTATAACTAGTCCAGGGTGTCAGTGAGGTAATAGGAATAACTAGTCCAGGGTGTCAGTGAGGTAATAACTAGTCCAGGGTGTCAGTGAGGTAATAAGAATAACTAGTCTAGGGTGTCAGTGAGGTAATAAGAATAACTAGTCCAGGGTGTCAGTGAGGTAATAACTAGTCCAGGGTGTCAGTGAGGTAATAAGAATAACTAGTCCAGGGTGTCAGTGAGGTAATAACTAGTCCAGGGTGTCAGTGAGGTAATAAGAATAACTAGTCCAGGGTGTCAGTGAGGTAATAAGAATAACTAGTCCAGGGTGTCAGTGAGGTAATAGGAATAACTAGTCCAGGGTGTCAGTGAGGTAATAAGAAAAACTAGTCCAGGGTGTCAGTGAGGTAATAACTAGTCCAGGGTGTCAGTGAAGTAATAAGAATAACTAGTCCAGGGTGTCAGTGAGGTAATAACTAGTCCAGGGTGTCAGTGAGGTAATAAGAATAACTAGTCCAGGGTGTCAGTGAGGTAATAACTAGTCCAGGGTGTCAGTGAGGTAATAAGAATAACTAGTCCAGGGTGTCAATGAGGTAATAACTAGTCCAGGGTGTCAGTGAGGTAATAAGAATAACTAGTCCAGGGTGTCAGTGAGGTAATAAGAATAACTAGTCCAGGGTGTCAGTGAGGTAATAGGAATAACTAGTCCAGGGTGTCAGTGAGGTAATAACTAGTCCAGGGTGTCAGTGAGGTAATAAGAATAACTAGTCCAGGGTGTCAGTGAGGTAATAACTAGTCCAGGGTGTCAGTGAGGTAATAGGAATAACTAGTCCAGAGTGTCAGTGAGGTAATAAGAATAACTAGTCCAGGGTGTCAGTGAGGTAATAAGAATAACTAGTCCAGGGTGTCAGTGAGGTAATAGGAATAACTAGTCCAGGGTGTCAGTGAGGTAATAGGAATAACTAGTCCAGGGTGTCAGTGAGGTAATAAGAATAACTAGTCCAGGGAGTCAGTGAGGTAATAAGAATAACTAGTCCAGGGTGTCAGTGAGGTAATAGGAATAACTAGTCCAGGGTGTCAGTGAGGTAATAGGAATAACTAGTCCAGGGTGTCAGTGAGGTAATAAGAATAACTAGTCCAGGGTGTCAGTGAGGTAATAAGAATAACTAGTCCAGGGTGTCAGTGAGGTAATAGGAATAACTAGTCCAGGGTGTCAGTGAGGTAATAAGAATAACTAGTCCAGGGTGTCAGAGAGGTAATAAGAATAACTAGTCCAGGGTGTCAGTGAGGTAATAACTAGTCCAGGGTGTCAGTGAGGGTAATAAGAATAACTAGTCTAGGGTGTCAGTGAGGTAACAAGAATAACTAGTCCAGGGTGTCAGTGAGGTAATAGGAATAACCAGTCCAGGGTGTCAGTGAGGTAACAAGAATAACTAGTCCAGGGTGTCAGTGAGGTAATAGGAATAACTAGTCCAGGGTGTCAGTGAGGTAATAAGAGTAACTAGTCCAGGGTGTCAGTGAGGGTAATAAGAATAACTAGTCCAGGGTGTCAGTGAGGTAATAGGAATAACTAGTCCAGGGTGTCAGTGAGGTAATAAGAATAACTAGTCCAGGGTGTCAGTGAGGTAATAACTAGTCCAGTGTGTCAGTGAGGTAATAAGAATAACTAGTCCAGGGTGTCAGTGAGGTAATAACTAGTCCAGGGTGTCAGTGAGGTAATAAGAATAACTAGTCCAGGGTGTCAGTGAGGAAATAAGAATAACTAGTCCAGGGTGTCAGTGAGGTAATAAGAATAACTAGTCCAGGGTGTCAGTGAGGTAATAGGAATAACTAGTCCAGGGTGTCAGTGAGGTAATAGGAATAACTAGTCCAGGGTGTCAGTGAGGTAATAAGAATAACTAGTCCAGGGAGTCAGTGAGGTAATAAGAATAACTAGTCCAGGGTGTCAGTGAGGTAATAAGAATAACTAGTCCAGGGTGTCAGTGAGGTAATAAGAATAACTAGTCCAGGGTGTCAGTGAGGTAATAGGAATAACTAGTCCAGGGTGTCAGTGAGGTAATAACTAGTCCAGGGTGTCAGTGAGGGTAATAAGAATAACTAGTCTAGGGTGTCAGTGAGGTAACAAGAATAACTAGTCCAGGGTGTCAGTGAGGTAATAGGAATAACCAGTCCAGGGTGTCAGTGAGGTAATAGGAATAACTAGTCCAGGGTGTCAGTGAGGTAATAACTAGTCCAGGGTGTCAGTGAGGTAATAAGAATAACTAGTCCAGGGTGTCAGTGAGGTAATAGGAATAACTAGTCCAGGGAGTCAGTGAGGTAATAAGAATAACTAGTCCAGGGAGTCAGTGAGGTAATAAGAATAACTAGTCCAGGGAGTCAGTGAGGTAATAAGAATAACTAGTCCAGGGTGTCAGTGAGGTAATAAGAATAACTAGTCCAGGGTGTCAGTGAGGTAATAAGAATAACTAGTCCAGGGTGTCAGTGAGGTAATAAGAATAACTAGTCCAGGGTGTCAGTGAGGTAATAAGAATAACTAGTCCAGGGTGTCAGTGAGGTAATAAGAATAACTAGTCCAGGGTGTCAGTGAGGTAATAAGAATAACTAGTCCAGGGTGTCAGTGAGGTAATAAGAATAACTAGTCCAGGGTGTCAGAGAGGTAATAAGAATAACTAGTCCAGGGAGTCAGTGAGGTAATAAGAATAACTAGTCCAGGGTGTCAGTGAGGTAATAAGAATAACTAGTCCAGGGTGTCAGTGAGGTAATAAGAATAACTAGTCCAGGGTGTCAGTGAGGTAATAAGAATAACTAGTCCAGGGTGTCAGTGAGGTAATAGGAATAACTAGTCCAGGGTGTCAGAGAGGTAATAAGAATAACTAGTCCAGGGTGTCAGTGAGGTAATAGGAATAACTAGTCCAGGGTGTCAGTGAGGTAATAACTAGTCCAGGGTGCCAGTGAGGTAATAAGAATAACTAGTCCAGGGTGTCAGTGAGGTAATAGGAATAACTAGTCCAGGGTGTCAGAGAGGTAATAAGAATAACTAGTCCAGGGTGTCAGAGAGGTAATAAGAATAACTAGTCCAGGGTGTCAGTGAGGTAATAGGAATAACTAGTCCAGGGTGTCAGTGAGGTAATAACTAGTCCAGGGTGTCAGTGAGGTAATAAGAATAACTAGTCTAGGGTGTCAGTGAGGTAATAAGAATAACTAGTCCAGGGTGTCAGTGAGGTAATAACTAGTCCAGGGTGTCAGTGAGGTAATAAGAATAACTAGTCCAGGGTGTCAGTGAGGTAATAACTAGTCCAGGGTGTCAGTGAGGTAATAAGAATAACTAGTCCAGGGTGTCAGTGAGGTAATAAGAATAACTAGTCCAGGGTGTCAGTGAGGTAATAGGAATAACTAGTCCAGGGTGTCAGTGAGGTAATAAGAAAAACTAGTCCAGGGTGTCAGTGAGGTAATAACTAGTCCAGGGTGTCAGTGAAGTAATAAGAATAACTAGTCCAGGGTGTCAGTGAGGTAATAACTAGTCCAGGGTGTCAGTGAGGTAATAAGAATAACTAGTCCAGGGTGTCAGTGAGGTAATAACTAGTCCAGGGTGTCAGTGAGGTAATAAGAATAACTAGTCCAGGGTGTCAGTGAGGTAATAACTAGTCCAGGGTGTCAGTGAGGTAATAAGAATAACTAGTCCAGGGTGTCAGTGAGGTAATAAGAATAACTAGTCCAGGGTGTCAGTGAGGTAATAGGAATAACTAGTCCAGGGTGTCAGTGAGGTAATAACTAGTCCAGGGTGTCAGTGAGGTAATAAGAATAACTAGTCCAGGGTGTCAGTGAGGTAATAAACTAGTCCAGGGTGTCAGTGAGGTAATAGGAATAACTAGTCCAGAGTGTCAGTGAGGTAATAAGAATAACTAGTCCAGGGTGTCAGTGAGGTAATAAGAATAACTAGTCCAGGGTGTCAGTGAGGTAATAGGAATAACTAGTCCAGGGTGTCAGTGAGGTAATAGGAATAACTAGTCCAGGGTGTCAGTGAGGTAATAAGAATAACTAGTCCAGGGTGTCAGTGAGGTAATAAGAATAACTAGTCCAGGGTGTCAGTGAGGTAATAGGAATAACTAGTCCAGGGTGTCAGTGAGGTAATAGGAATAACTAGTCCAGGGTGTCAGTGAGGTAATAAGAATAACTAGTCCAGGGTGTCAGTGAGGTAATAAGAATAACTAGTCCAGGGTGTCAGTGAGGTAATAGGAATAACTAGTCCAGGGTGTCAGTGAGGTAATAAGAATAACTAGTCCAGGGTGTCAGAGAGGTAATAAGAATAACTAGTCCAGGGTGTCAGTGAGGTAATAACTAGTCCAGGGTGTCAGTGAGGGTAATAAGAATAACTAGTCTAGGGTGTCAGTGAGGTAACAAGAATAACTAGTCCAGGGTGTCAGTGAGGTAATAGAATAACTAGTCCAGGGTGTCAGTGAGGTAATAAGAATAACTAGTCCAGGGTGTCAGTGAGGTAATAGGAATAACTAGTCCAGGGTGTCAGTGAGGTAATAAGAGTAACTAGTCCAGGGTGTCAGTGAGGGTAATAAGAATAACTAGTCCAGGGTGTCAGTGAGGTAATAGAATAACTAGTCCAGGGTGTCAGTGAGGTAATAAGAATAACTAGTCCAGGGTGTCAGTGAGGTAATAACTAGTCCAGTGTGTCAGTGAGGTAATAAGAATAACTAGTCCAGGGTGTCAGTGAGGTAATAACTAGTCCAGGGTGTCAGTGAGGTAATAAGAATAACTAGTCCAGGGTGTCAGTGAGGTAATAACTAGTCCAGGGTGTCAGTGAGGTAATAAGAATAACTAGTCCAGGGTGTCAGTGAGGTAATAACTAGTCCAGGGTGTCAGAGAGGTAATAAGAATAACTAGTCCAGGGTGTCAGTGAGGTAATAAGAATAACTAGTCCAGGGAGTCAGTGAGGTAATAAGAATAACTAGTCCAGGGTGTCAGTGAGGTAAGAATAACTAGTCCAGGGTGTCAGTGAGGTAATAAGAATAACTAGTCCAGGGTGTCAGTGAGGTAATAACTAGTCCAGGGTGTCAGAGAGGTAATAAGAATAACTAGTCCAGGGTGTCAGTGAGGTAATAAGAATAACTAGTCCAGGGTGTCAGTGAGGTAATAAGAATAACTAGTCCAGGGTGTCAGTGAGGTAATAAGAATAACTAGTCCAGGGTGTCAGTGAGGTAATAAGAATAACTAGTCCAGGGTGTCAGTGAGGTAATAAGAATAACTAGTCCAGGGTGTCAGTGAGGTAATAAGAATAACTAGTCCAGGGTGTCAGTGAGGTAATAAGAATAACTAGTCCAGGGTGTCAGTGAGGTAATAAGAATAACTAGTCCAGGGTGTCAGTGAGGTAATAAGAATAACTAGTCCAGGGAGTCAGTGAGGTAATAAGAATAACTAGTCCAGGGTGTCAGTGAGGTAATAAGAATAACTAGTCCAGGGTGTCAGTGAGGTAATAAGAATAACTAGTCCAGGGTGTCAGTGAGGTAATAAGAATAACTAGTCCAGGGTGTCAGTGAGGTAATAAGAATAACTAGTCAGGGTGTCAGTGAGGTAATAAGAATAACTAGTCCAGGGTGTCAGTGAGGTAATAAGAATAACTAGTCCAGGGTGTCAGTGAGGTAATAAGAATAACTAGTCCAGGGTGTCAGTGAGGTAATAAGAATAACTAGTCCAGGGTGTCAGTGAGGTAATAAGAATAACTAGTCCAGGGTGTCAGTGAGGTAATAAGAATAACTAGTCCAGGGTGTCAGTGAGGTAATAAGAATAACTAGTCCAGGGTGTCAGTGAGGTAATAAGAATAACTAGTCCAGGGTGTCAGTGAGGTAATAAGAATAACTAGTCCAGGGTGTCAGTGAGGTAATAAGAATAACTAGTCCAGGGAGTCAGTGAGGTAATAAGAATAACTAGTCCAGGGTTGTCAGTGAGGTAATAAGAATAACTAGTCCAGGGTGTCAGTGAGGTAATAAGAATAACTAGTCCAGGGTGTCAGTGAGGTAATAAGAATAACTAGTCCAGGGAGTCAGTGAGGTAATAAGAATAACTAGTCCAA